>NC_084516.1:15572554-15807554 GCF_024500385.1 Phyllopteryx taeniolatus
GTATGGGAACACCCAACATGTATTTGGCCTACAAAGAATAAGACCGAATAGAATACAGAAACATTATTTATGAAAAAATAGAAACAAAATAAATAAATATAAAACACATAAAACAATCCAATCATAACTTTAAAAAAGTTATGATTGGAACCCTCAAATACATACATTTTCATTAGGACATATGCGCTAGCAAAAATTGGTGTGCTTTCAGGCATATTGCAGCCCCCTCAAAAGAATCAGACTCAGAATCATCTTTATTTTGCCAAGTATGTCCAAAAAACGGCGGCACGGTGGCCGACTGGTTAGAGCGTCAGCCTCACAGTTCTGAGGACCCGGGTTCAATCCCCGGCCCCGCCTGTGTGGAGTTTGCATGTTCTCCCCGTGCCTGCGTGGGTTTTCTCCGGGCACTCCGGTTTCCTCCCACATCCCAAAAAACATGCATGAATTGGAGACTCTAAATTGCCCGTAGGCATGACTGTGAGTGCGAATGGTTGTTTGTTCCTATGTGCACTGCGATTGGCTGGCAACCAGTTCAGGGTGTACCCCGCCTCCTGCCCGATGACAGCTGGGATAGGCTCCAGCACGCCCGCGACCCGAGTGAGGAGAAGCGGCTCAGAAAATGGATGGATGGATGGATGGATGGATGTCCAAAAAACACACGAGGAATTTGTCTGTGGCAGTTGGAGCCGCTCTAGTACGACAACAGACAGTCAATTGACAGAGAACACTTTTGAGACATAAAGACATTGAGAAAAACTGAGCAATAAAAGGATGCTAGTAATCTGGTAAAAAAAAAAATTTTTTTTTTTTTATATATATATATTTTTTTTTTAACAATTCTGCAAAAAGATGCAGAGTCCTCTAGCAATTAGAGCAGTTTGAATGACTAATAGAGCAATAGTCCGGTGCAATGACCATTGTGCAAAGGTCGCCGAGACTTCAAGGAATGTATGTAGTTTAAAGTGAATAGTAGTGCGATAATCTGGGACAATGTCGATTGTGCAAATGTTGCAGATACTCACTCCTCAGTCAGTGTGAAAATGGAGCAGATGCTACTCTGGCATGAGTGGACACTATTGGTCAACAACAGATATGCAAATATTGCAGCGTGGCGTGACTACTACAGTGAGTGCACGGGTAATGTATAATTGGCCCGACAGAAATGTGACAACAAACTCAAGACAAAAAAATTGGGGGGTACCGACAGTCTTTTCATCAGTTTTGATTGTCCGTTGCAGTCGGAGTTTGTCCTTTTTTCTAGCAGCACCAAACCAGACTGTGATGGAAGAAGACAGGACTAATTCGATGACCGCTGTGTCGAACTGCCTCAACTGCTCCTGTGGCAGGCCGTGCTTCCGCAGAAGCCGCAGGAAGTACATCCTCTGCTGGGCCTTTTTGAGGATGGAGTTGATGTTGATCGCCCACTTCAGGTCCTGAAAGACTGTAATTCCCAGGAACTTGAAGGTCTCGACGGTTGACACAAATCAGCTGGACAGCGTGAGGGGCAGCTGTGGCGAAGGATGCCTCCTCAAATCCACAATCATCTCTACAGTCAGCGTGTTCAGCTCCAGGTTGTGTCGGCCGCACCACAGCGCCACCCGCTCCACTTCCTGTTGATATGCAGACTCGTCACAGTCTTTGATGAGGCCGATGACTGTGGTGTCATCTGCAAACTTCAGGAGTTTGAAAGCCGGTTGCGTTCAGGTGCAGTCGTTCGTGTAGGGAGAGAAGAGCAGCGGAGAGAGGACACAACCTTGGGGAGCCCCAGTGCTGATGATGCGTGTGGATGAGGTGGCCTCCCCCAGCCTCACCTGCTGTGTCCTGCCTGTCAGAAAGCTGTAAATCCACTGGCAGATGGCAGGTGAGACGCTGAGCTGGAGAAGCCTGGAGGAAAGGAGTTCGGGGATGATGGTGTTGAACGCAGAGCTTAAGTTCACAAACAGGATCCTCGCGTAGGTCCCCGCGCTGTCGAGGTGTTCTTGGATGAAGTGCACGCTCTTGAGGTGGTCCAGCACGAGGCGTTCAAAGGACTTCATGACCACAGATGTCAAGGCGACAGGCCTGTAGTCATTCAGACCCAAGATTGCAGGTTTCCTGGGGATTGGGATGATGGTGGAGCATTTGAAACAGGATGGTACTTCGCACAGTTCCAGAGATCTATTGAAGATCTGTGTGAAGACTGGAGCGAGCTGATCCGTGCAGACTTTGAGGCAGGATGGGGACACAAGGTCTGGGCCTGCCGCTTTGTTAATCTTTTGTTGTTTGAAGATGCGTCTCACATCCTGTTTGGGGAATGTTCAACGCAGAAGTCAGAGGTGTGATGGTGGTCGGTGGTGCGGCTGGGTGGGTGTGGGGTGTGAAAGTGTCATTTTCAAATCTGCAGTAGAAGCTGTTTAAGTCGTCGGCAAGTCTACTATTGTTCTCAGCTTGGGTGGGGATCGTCGCTTGTAATTGGTTAGCGATTGTAATGCATGTCAGACTGATTTAGAGTCGTTAGTGCTAAACTGTTTTTCCAACTTTGCTGCATAGTTTCTCTTTGCAATGTTAATTTCTTTAGTCAGCTGGTTTCTAATGCGATTATACAGGGCCGTGTCCCCACTTCGATATTTGTCCTCCTTAGCCTGACGAAGTTGCTCAAGTTTGGCAGTGAACCACGGCTTGTTGTTATTGAATTTGCGAAATGACTGTTGGTACACATCTTCACAGAAACTGATATAGGATGTGACAGTGTCCGTATATTCATCCAGGCTTCCATCTGAATTTTCAAAGACACTCCGGTCTGTTCAGTCTAAGCAGCTTTGAAGTTCTGTCTTTGCTTCATTGGTACACTTTTTCACTGTGTTCACTGTAGGCTTCACGCATTTAAGTTCTTGCCTGTATGTCGGTATTAAGTGAATTAAGCAGTGATCAGACGAGCCCAGTGCTGCACGAGGTATGGCACGGTATGCGTTATTTAGCGTGTGGTCTAAAATGTTATTTTCCCTGGTAGGACAGTCAATGTGCTGCTTGTATTTAGGGAGTTTGTGGTTGAGTTTAGCTTTGTTAAAGTCCCCTAGAATCATGAGGGGTGAGTCCGGGTTTTTTTTTTTTTCAATTTCGTTTACTTGTTCAGCGAGCGTTAGCAGTGCAGCGTTCGTGTTAGCTTGAGGCGGAATGTAGACACCGGCGAGAATGAAAGATGCAAACTCGAGGTGAGAAAATGGCTTACAGTTCAAAAACAGCGATTCTAAATGCGGGCTGCAGTGTGTGCTGAGCTCCGTGACGTCCGTACACCATTTTTCGTTGCTATAGAAGCATATCCCGCCGCCATTTGTTTTCCCCATTAACTCCATGACACGGTCTGCCCGGTGAAGATTGAAGCCGGGAAGTATGACGGCGCCATCGGGGACAGCATCACAAAGCCAAGTCTCCGTAAAGCACAGGGCGGCGGAACATCCGAAGTCTTTATTGGTCTTGATCAGAAGATGAAGCTTGTCCATTTTGTTGGGTAGGGAGCGTAGATTCGTGAGGTGGATCGACGGAAATGCCAATCTGTATCCTCTCTCTCGCTTCACTTAGATGCCGGCTCGCTTCCCTCTGTGGCGTCGTCTTTGCATCCATGCCCCAAAAAACGCAGTCGCTGCTCCGGTGACTAACTCGGGGGAAAAAACTGAGCAGATTTTCGAAAGTTGGTGAAAGAAAGTCCGGGGTATACTCCTTGCTGTTTAGCAAGTCTCCCCTTGCGTAAGTGAGTCGTGTAATGTCTCCAAAGACGAACGAAAAACACAAAAACATAAACAATACCAGAGAGCGCGTAACCGAGGCTTCCACGAGTAGGCGCCATCGTGATTCATCTAATTATCATCTAAGGTGAGTAATTCATCAGAAGAATATTGTTATAGTAAAAATGTAGTAACCAACTCACCAAATAATCACACTGCGGTTGAAAGGCATGTGTCCCACAGACGTAGAGCCGCTGGTCGTCGACCACCTGCAGCACTCGAATGTAGTTCAGACAGTCGGTCTGGACACCAACAGAGACCAGTCGATTGAAATACTTTGCATATTGTTGTCGGTACAGTGGTATTTTAACTTACGAGTTTATTTCGATACCTATTCAAGCTCGTGATTCAATTTACTCGTATATCACATCTTCCCCATTGAAATTGACTTCCGTTAAATTGTATCAGTCAAGAATTCACTCCTCCTTTGCTCGCTCCTTATGAAGTCGCTGCTAGCCTCTCCAGGTTAGCAGTACAACACTGGAAAACAACCATCCAGGGTTTACTGATAGCAAACAACCAATGGACCCTCACTAAACTGTAAACCTGTTCAACGACCTGACTTATCCAATGCTGTGATCTCCGAGGGGAGCCCCCGGGTGCAAGTACTCGTGCCTGATCAACTAAAAGACACCTCCACCACAATTGCTAACGGTACTTGTACACTGAATTGAAGCAACAACTGGGGCAAACCAATTTGTTTCACTTCTCTCTAGCGGAGGCGTATCTGAAGCTCACTGATAAATTAATTTTGGCTTGCAAAACACACACAAGAAATCGATCAAGTGATGGGTCATACATTTAAAAACTTCGATGGTAGGGCATCCGCAAGTACGGTTGGGCATCGTTTGAATTTGAGAGATTCCGGTCCCAATTCCGGTTCCTTATTTCGATTCCAAACGATTCTCAATTCAGATTCTTTTAGGGGGCTGGGTCAAACAACATATGTTGCCGCTTCTTCGTTGGTTTTCGCCACTTCTTCTTCGGGGCCGGCGGACTAGGCATTGAAACAGGGAACCGAAATTTTTTAACTTGAATGATCCCGGGAGGACCGGAACGTTACTCCCGGTTCCAACCTGTTCTCGATACCCTACGCGCAAGTCAAGGCAACACAGTATAAAACAGAACTGTCTCTCACCTCCTTTGATTTTCCTTTGAGCGTGCACATGTCTATGGGGGTCTCGCCAACTTGCCACAGAACCTTGAACAGAGCATTCACAATTAACTTGTGTTTCTTATTTTTAATACTGATAAATTTCCTTTAGGCTTTACACGATCAGGATTTTTGGGGCCGTTCACCGATCAGCCAGTTTAAAAAAACGATAACCGATCACCGATCCGATCAAAAGATGGAGCAATGTGTCTCTTTAAACGACTTGTTCATTTACTGTATATACTTGTGTACTGTATACTGAGTATCTTCAAAATTATTCCCTATACAGGTAATGTATTCTAATCAGTCAGGTCAAACCAATATTACAACATGACAGAAATAATGAGTGCTAACTTACTGTAATTAAATTAATTTATTGTAATTAAATTACTTCACACCAAAACTTTAGAGCATGATTCAACAGAACGCCTGCATGTTTACCTACAACCGCTAGTGCTAACACTAGCTTGCTAAGCTACATAACGTTTTGTTGCCTGCTTGCAAGCCGTATTGTATTAAAAGTACGTGAACATACTTCAAAAGCAATCCTTGAATGAACGTCCTCTCCCGAGCACCAGTGAACACCGGCACATGGTTTTCCCCATTTTGTTCTTATGATACACATGGCACGATCCATTGTTGTTGTCGTCGCCATGGTAACGAGTGTATCCGGTCGCATTTGAGTTGACAAGATAAAGCTCAGTGATGGTAAAAGATGGCTAGTGGTGGTATCGGAACACAAGATTTTATTGCAATAGTCTGACATAGTGCAATCGTGAAAGACTAAACATAGGGCAATCATGAAAGACCAAATTTGTCTTGTAGTCTGATCCAGGCATTACGTGTTGTCTGTCTCGGACGTGTTGTCTGTCCCACACCGCCGACGGTTTTTTTATTTATTTATTTTTTTAAATAACTTTATTGGTGGTCAGATATTTACAGTACTATGTCAAAAGACATGCGACAAAGCTAAAAATAAACTAGCTTTTGGATTCAAATACACTGTACACGATGGCGACGCGGAGTAAATGTCTTTTGCTGAGCCGATCAATGATGTCATTGATTGAATCGGCAAATTATTAATGCTAATTATCGGCCGATACCATTCAAGCCGATCAGATCGGTGTAAAGTCTAATTTCCTTCATACCTTGTTGTTTCGGACAGTCACATTCTTCTTGCTCAGCTCAAAGATGGCCTCCCGGGCTCCCACATAGAGCACGTCCCGTTCGTCGCTAAGCAGTAGCGTGGAGTAGTTGAAGATGCCCGGCTCTGAGAACTCCAACAGCTCCAAATCTGATAACAGCGACCACAAAATTGCAATGAAGAACAATTGTGTTTTGCTTTTCCTTTGGCTTTTTGTGTTTTACCACCTCAGAAGAATGGCAAAGTGGAAAATGCCTGTCAATTTTCTCATTCATCCAGTTCATTTCATTCTCAGGGCATTCAATCGATCGCAACTGGACTGTTCTGTTTGTCTTGGAAGATGTTTGGCCTTTCATCCGAGCAGACTTCATCAGTTCATGCAACAAGTCTAGTACGGCACTAGACTGTTTTTTGTTTTTGGTGTGGATACCCAAGTATTTATGCTCCAAGTTGGAGGCACGCCCCAATCTCCAAATGGTATCATTCTTTTGGAATGCAAAATGGCAGATTTTTTTGCAGAGGTCACTTTCCATCAACAAGAGTCATTGGGTGGAAACTCCCTCATTAATATTCCAGTGAGTTGTAAAAGGTTGTGGTGCTGCCTCACAGCCACAAGAGGCAGTGTTTTTGTTTGTTATTTGTTGGAGGCAGAATTATTGAGTCTCTTTCCAGGCTACTCAGTACAGTATGGCCAAGTCCACTTCAAACCTCGCCTGTAGAGTTGATAAACCTTTTTCGACAGCCAGTTCGAAGGTTTCACTTTAGATAAGTTCTAATACGGTTTGAAAAATATATCCTAACAGGTCAAAGGTGTGTATTGCACTGTACTGTTCCTCCTCGCTTGTCAGGAATCAGACCCTTTTCTCTGAAGACACATCCAACACAATGGACAGACGGCATAAAAATAGCTTTTCTCTGAGCAGGAAACACAAAAAATGGCAGTCTGACAAGTCTCTGACCAATATATCACAATGAGAAAAGATCAAGCATATGTTTTCTTTGTCAGTGCCAGACCATCATCGTGGTCTTGCTGCCAACATCGGGTTTCAACAAGATAAACAGTCATTTCCAGGGAATTACACACGGAACCATCAATTAAAACATGATGATGTAGGGCGGATGCCGAGAAGGGCTACTATGCTCACTGTTCAACTGCTTCACACTTCAACTGACTTCCATTGTGTTTTTTCAAGACATTGAGGCTGACGAACCACTACCAGACTCTGCTTGGTCATGAAAATATGAAAAGTCCCACGCATACGCACAATCACACAGTGTGGAGCACTTGTTTGACTCCTGATGGTGCCCGCATTCTCCAACCCGTACGATGTGATGTATGCAAGTCTTGGTTTTGGCATTAATGTCAAGGTGGCATTAGTCATCGCAGGTGCGACCGGGTTCAGGTTGCGGCTGCCATGACATAAAGAGCCACCACTCTGACATAAAATAGCCACACTGACTGACTGTGTGAAAGAGTGTTGGCATTAATGCAAAGGAAGAATCTTTACAGTCAACCTATTCTATTTGGACTATAGTGTGTTGACTTTTCTACATATGCACTATAAAGGCTAAAAATAGTGTTAATAGTTCATAAATCTGCATTTTGTTTATAGACTGTGTATGACTCGAGTTTCAATTTAGATCAGCAAAGGAGTTTCTACAGGGGAAAACTTCACAGAACAATCTTAATGTTGAGTCTTTTTTCCATTATAAAAAAGGAACTTCCGACTTTTTTGTTTTGTAAATAAATGAACTGGACCGAATCATTTTATGAAATGATTCGTTCTTTTATCTTGGCCGCCACCCGCCGCGAGGCGAGCGAGTCGCCTGGGAGCGGAAACAGAACGGTTGAAGTGTTCTGTCACTCACTTATGAATCTTCGGCGAATGACCAATGAGCAGCCAGCGTCAGGCAGCGCCGTGCAGGCGGGGGAGGGACTTAAGTGAACTGAGTGATTCGTTCAGTGAACTAGTGTACCGGTGTACTGAGGAACTGAAGAGTGATTCGTTCAGTGAACTGGTGTACTGAAGAGTGATTTGTTCGTTGAACTTCGTTCGCCATCCGCTAAGGAGCGATGTAGTAGTACGATGAGTGATTCGTTTGCGCAAGGAACGACGTATTACGCAGTGAACGTACTCATGAGTACTCCAGATGTCCTCGCGGGGATACCAGCCGTTTCTTCAAGCTAACAGCTAATGTTGAGTCTGTCAAGCACATGAAAACATCCATCCATTTTCTGAGCCGCTTCCCCTCACTAGGGTCGTGGGCGTGCTGGAGCATATCCCAGCTGTCATCGGGCAGGAGGCGGGGTACACCCTGAACTGGTTGCCAGCCAATCGCAGGGCACATATAAACAAACAACCATTCGCACTCACATTCACACCTACGGGCAATTTAGGGTCTCCAATTCATGCATGTTTTTGGGATGTGGGAGGAAACCGGAGTGCCCGGAGAAAACCCACGCAGGCACGGGGAGAACATGCAAACTCCACACAGACGGGACTGGGGATTGAACCCCGGTCCTCACAACTGTGAGGCTGACGCTCTAACCAGTCGGCCACCGTGCCGCCCACATGAAAACAAGCACACATATATAAAATAAATGTAAATGAATAATAAATGTATATACGTACACATATTCCCTCTGTGTCTCTAGTGCGATTATTAAAGGCTTTATTATTTAATAATAATAATACATTAAACTTATATTGCGCTTCTCTACACTCAAAAAGAGACTTTCTACTAATCAGATGACAATAACAGTAAGGTGAGTGAGCAGGAAGCCCGGTGGCGGATGCTTCCCCCCCCCTCAACTCTCTTTTTAATAATCTCCCCGCCTTTCCTACTTTACAATACATGACAACAACAAACGCATAGTCCTTGAGTGAACGTGAACTTCAGGGATGGATCATTAACTGAATGAGGAGGCACTTGAATGATTTTATGATTCGGTGAATGAATCTTTTGAAATAACTGATTCGAATGATTCAGTACACTCAAAAGAACTGCCGTGCCCATCACTACGTTGTGGTGAAGAAGGAGCTAAGCTGAAAGGCGAAGGTCTCAAATTACCGGTCGATCTACGTTCCTACCCTCAACTATGG
This sequence comes from Phyllopteryx taeniolatus, assembly GCF_024500385.1. Classification (NCBI taxonomy): domain Eukaryota; kingdom Metazoa; phylum Chordata; class Actinopteri; order Syngnathiformes; family Syngnathidae; genus Phyllopteryx; species Phyllopteryx taeniolatus. The sequence goes on from NC_084516.1 coordinate 15,581,717, forward strand.
TCAAGAGCTGTGGGTCGTGACCGAAAGAACAAGATCCCGGATACAAGCGGCCGAAATGAGTTTCCTCCGCAACGTGTCCGGGCTCTCCCTTAGAGATAGGGTGAGAAGCTCAGTCATACGCGAGGGGCTCAGAGTAGAGCTGCTGCTCCTCCACATTGAGAGGAGCCAGATGAGGTGGCTTGGGCATCTGATTATGATGCCTCCCTGGAGAGATGTTCCGGGCATGTCCCACAGGGAGGAGACCCCGGGTACGACCCAGGACACGTTGGAGAGACTATTACGCCTCGGGATCCCCCCGGAAGAGCTGGATGAAGTGGCTAGGGAGAGGGAAGTCTGGGCTTCCCTGCTAAAGCTACTGCCCCCGCGACCCGACCTTGGATAAGCAGAAGAAAATGGATGGATGGAAGTCATCATATTAAGAGACTAAAATTGCAATATTATAATAAAAAGGTTGCAATATGAGAATAAATTACCAATTTTACAAGAATAAAATCATAAAGTTAAGAGAATAGTCAGAACATTTACAAAATAAAGTTGGAATATTACAAGAAACAAAATGCAATATTAGTGTAAAAAGATGTAGTTTAACAAGTGAAATGTCTTCATGGTATACGAGTAAAAAGTCAACAAATTTGTATTTGTATCCATTATGTGAATAAAGTCAGAACATCATGAGCAAAAACTGAAATCAGTGTCGAAGATCTTCGTCTCACAAGAATAAAGTTGAAAAGTTGAGGGTTTTTAAAAAAAAACTGAGAACACAAACAAGAACATTACAAAAATGACTGCTGTTTTTTCATACAGCCCCGCTATTGGTAGGAGAAGTTATCAAAAGGTTTTGGGTGCCCACAAACAGTGACAATTTATTATTAGTTTTTTTTTTTTTTTTAACTCCAGGACGTCGTTTACATTCTTGACATCGATTGGCTGTCACGTTCTTTTTCGGTGTAGACCTAATAGCTACGTGGATGTGACTTTCCAAGAGGATTACTGTAAAAATTACTGAAATGTTTTCTTTCCCTGAAAAATGCTACACTGCCGCAACGTCCCATATGAAATAGTTTTTTGTTTTTAAAGTTCCTGGTAATATACAAATGGCAAGTGGGATAAGTGTATATAAAGAGAACTCACCTTGGTGTCTCCAGGAAGTTCGAGGCACAGCATGGGGTCCATGGGTGGACACCTCCAGGAGCAGTCCCAGGAACACGCCCAGCATGCCAAACCCCATGTTGGACTCCGACAACTTTGGAACTGTGAAGTTTCCTCTGCAAGACACAGTGGCGAAAATGAGGCAAACACCGCCTTGAGCCAAAATATATTTCACAATTTAGAGTAGATGAAGAAGTAAAAGGAGGAAGACTTCCTCGCAGGCCTATCTTCTCATGCAGCGCTGACCAAAAAAGGGAAGGGCACGCACACCCACTTCTCTCATAGCGAAACGTGGCATGACTAATCTAACCTTATGTTACTTGTCACATGCAGTTGGAGAAATTCAGTGCGAATGTTAAAGGGACACTGGCCAAACATGAATGTCTTGATTGGTAGTAATTAATTACTTCAACTGGGAAAAGCGCCTAAAAGCTGAAAAATACACCTCTACAATGTTTCCGGCATATACAGTTATCTGTGGCAGGCCGCCACAAATTAATTTTTGCCCCCACTAACAGATGTTGGCTCTACCCGTCAATATGTAACTGATGTACAACTTGCTTTTGCTGCATGGAGATTGTGCCACTCTGATCCTGCTAATTGATACCACTGCTTTCCTTTCTGATATGATACTGCAAATACTGCACAGTAGAATCAATAATAAATCAATATTTAAATTTGAGAGTCGATCTCAAGATCCTAAGATCTGGTATCTGAGGCATAGACATTTCAGACAATGTCGATCGCCACACCACACGAGCATGTCACAGCACACTCAGTGCTCTTTTTTCTTTATTTGTGTGTGTATTTTTGCTTGGAAACACCACTCCATGTTGGGAAAAACATAATTACAGTCGTCAGGATCTTCTGAGTTGAGGATCACGCTGTGGAAGCCGACCATCAGTTCCCTTATCAAAAAGGTGCAGAAGAGGATGTTCTTACTACAGCAGCTGAGGAAACTCAGATGTCGGTGCAGTTCTACACGGCCATCACTGAGTCCATCCTCACCTCTTCCATCATCGTGTGGTACACTGGTGCTACTACCAGGGACAAGCACAGCCTACAGCGCACTGTACTGCTGCTGAGAATGTGATTGGCTGTAGGCTCGGCCATCAGACTGGACACTAAATAAGGCGGTATCACCCATTAAAGCATCACACCTACACGTGATGCTTACTGCCAACTGTTTATGCTTGCTGCACATTATTCCCTTTCTTCTTAGTCTATTTATATTTTACTTTTATATTTTTTTATTATTACCACCATTGTTTCATGTTGCACCATCAGACCGATAAAAATTCCTAGTTGGGAATGTACTTTTGAATGACAAAAACTGATTAAAACTGATTCTGATAAGACTACAGAAGTGAACATAAGCTGCAGCTCAGGACCACGAGCACACACACATACACACACGCACGCACACACACACACATTTACATAAATATATATATATATATATACACACACACACACACACACACACAAAGGAAATCGATCAAGCGACGGGTCATAATTTTTTATTTTTATTTTTTATGATCATTTGTCCATTTTCAGAAAGCTGCATTACTATGTGGGGGGAAAAAAAGTCTGAATGTTATGAGAAAGTTGTGATTGTACAACAATAATTAGAATTCAAACTAATTAAGTGAAAATGAAAGACAGTAACACGTCTGACGCTATGTAATGGTCATTATTTAACACATGACCGCAAATACAAGTTGGTTGTTTGAGGTCATCAGAAAATATAATAAAGTGTGGGTGGACTTTAAAGATTAAGCAGAAATATTAAACCAAAGCTCTAAATCTGTTCTCAATCTCACTTGTGCCACATGCACAGCGAAGGTCAACTTTGCCTTGCAGTGGCTGCACATAGAACTTAAATTTTCAGGTCAAGTTTTACGACAGTGCGACGTGGCGGAACGCAACTACAGCTGGAAGGACATTTTTTCCTCAATGATTGACTTAATTCGATTCAAAGTACTTCCACTTTCTTAATTCCAATCTTGTGACGGGACAGCTGCATAACTTGATCTTTGTGAGTCCATGCTACATGCTAGCAGAGCTTACTTTTTCACTGTGGCTCTCTTGTGTTCACACGAGTGCGTATCAACAAATAATATTGTGAATAACATGTACTTCTTCACAAAGTGAGGGTTAAGTGATACGGAGAAAAGCGAGTTATTCTTGTTTTTCCACAACACCCTCAAAAGATACCTTCAGCAAATGGGTGAGTCAGCCACATGAAAGTAGCAACAACAGGTTAGTGCGTATCTTGTGAGAAGACGACGCGCAGGTTTAAGGGAGGGACTGGTAAAAAACCTTTTTAGCAGTGCAGTTAGAAAAGTCAATTGTATAGATGTCAACACGATCCCCAGCAAACAAGTCTTAAAAGCAATATGCATGCCAGGCCAGGGGTTGGCAATTTCACTTTGTAACACACGAATGGTCATTTAAATACCCTTTCATCACATGTGTACTGTTAGGCACCGTATCAGTACAGGAAATGTCGCACGAGGGCTGTGCTGTACAATACCCTTTCACAATAATACCGGTATATTTTTTTGGGGTGACTGCTAGTTTCTACAAAAAAGGTAAAAGATCGTCATTGCTAAACTCCCTAAAAATATAGTGATATCATTTTGAAGCCATAGCCACCTCCCTTTTAACAGACAAACAGTTTCAGTGCTTAGTACATCTGAATGGTAAAGGTATTTTTATCAAAAACTTGGTTCAGGATACAAAACTTGGAAACAACATGAGGGTGAGATTGTTGAACCTGAAAATCAATAAAAACCATGACAATTTGACCATTTATCTTTGTACAAATGTTTGCGTTCTCTGGTTCTAAAAAGTTATTATGTTTTTGACATTTGTTTACAGACCAATGTTGAAATGGTCTGTTGTTTACAAACAAATGTTTGTGTTTTCAGGCATTTTCGACACACCAGAACAATTTTTGACTGAAAATGGATAAAAATGACATGTTGGCTGTTTGTCTGCAAATGTTAGCATTTTCAGGCTCCAAAACAAATTGTATGTCAAACAAAGGAGTGTTTTAACAGAAATTGATTAAAACAGTTTGTTTGTTTGATGAAAATTGCCGTTTGGATAAAAATGCAAACGTTGCAATTATTTTTTCCCCCATACGCTTGTTATGTTAGACTTGGTATTGGAACAATCGAGAACAAATCCATTTTCTCCAGTGACCCAAAACGATCACGGAGGCCAAATCAAAATACAGGTTAGTCATTACTTTTAATAGCAAGGGTGTTGATGGTGGGAGGATACATAATCATTTCTGTTGGGAAAGGGGAGAGGGTGGGGTTTTTTAATTGATTATTGATTCTCTAGTAAATGAGAACAAATTGCCTGGGGTGTTTGAACGTCCCAAACATTGGGATCACCAACCAAAGTTGGCAGTTTCAGGCAGAAACTCTGTTATAAGGGGAGGTAAAGGGGGGTTGCTCCAACTACACAAGGACCAATTGTTTACTCAAGATGGCTTTCACTCACTCCACTGCCAGCCAACCCCCCACCCCACACGCACCTCCATCCCTCCACATCAAGACTGCAGACTAGAAAACAATGAACAGAGGCAGGAGCCGGCAAAGTTCGCCTTAGCAGTGAGTTTGCAGATCGCACGAGTAATCATCCTATAAAATAGTCGATCTGAAAGAAGAGTGAAAACAAAGCTAAATGCTAAATTATAAACTTTCTCCTGTCTGTGAACTCCTAGCCAGTTGTAGCTAGCGCTCTGCATGTGCCCCATTTAGGTCAGGGCTTAACAAAAGCCTTAAAAGCCTATTGGAGGGCTTGGTGGGTTACAGTAGCAGAAAGAGCAAAACTGGCAGCCACCCTGCTCCCGCTGACAGATTTAGAGGCGCTGCCATACCGGGCCTAGATATTCAAGACTGTTACCATGCTGGCAGGCCTCTTTGAGGCCTTTGTGTTGCCTTCTCAGCTCCTTAAGCTTCACAAGGAAGCAGACACCCGCTCTGGGCCGCGGGGTTCCCAGTACCGTGCTGGTGACCGAGCACCGATGTTGGCTGGATGCCCACTTGGGGCGGAGAGGGTCGAGGAAGGAGCGCTTGCCTATCTGCTCACACAACAACCTTGGCTGTACAATTTAGGATTTCCCAGGAAGAAGTTACAACTGTAGGCCACAATAAGCGATTAACTCCAAAGGAATGTCAACGTTTAATAGAACGAGGTTGGGTAACATTTAATCATTAGGTCCATTGTGCATTCCTATACACAAGTGCAGAAAAGACAAGTACGATGTTTGGTTGTTGTTTTTCTACCAAGTGGTGAAGTTGGTACATGTCAGCTTCATTAAGGAGACATGCATTTTAGGCACAATTTTAAAACGTTTGCATGTGTCTTTAAATGTGACATGCTTTGGTCAAAATACACCAAGGATCACAAAATATAGTACGGTTTACACCAGGTGTGGACACACCTGTGTTGAAAGGACACATTTGCTTTTTAAAATAGACGGATGGGCCAGCTAATTTGATGCACAAAAAAATAGTGTACGGAAATATTTTTAATAAAATAATTCACTCATTTTTAATGTTATTTAAAATTACGGTTGATTAACCAATTATTTAATAAACTATAACATTGTTTATTTTACTAATATTTGTATTATTTTAAATACAATAAATCAATTAAATTCGAATTAACTAAATTATTCTAATTAACCACTAAATTCCTGTGACAAATATTACAACACTCCTGATAATGAAAAAGGTGGATTAAAGAACTGAGCAGGACATACTGTATATATAAACTTTAATGAGGACACAATAGGTCCATGGAAGATATTACAACAATAAGGTGGAACCTTGGTAAAATGGGCCGTCGGGACAGAAAAATGTGTCCAAAAATATTTTCCATTTGTCACTTAAACTGCCGTTTAACAAGACGTTTTCTTGTGTGATTTGCACACATCTTACATGGTTCAAACTTTTTTTTTTTTTTTTAATTTGTATTCTTTTTGTGTGACAGTGTTGTCTCAAAAATCAGTTGTCGTCTCCCACAATACTAGATGGTGTCTTCCCACACTTCGAATGAAATGCAGACAAGACTCTGGGCATCCGGAGAGCAGAGTGGCAAAGGCGGGCCGACAGAATTGGACATTCACCGGCTGCCAACCTCTCAGAGCTTTCGCTGGCTCGTGCATCAACATCAATGACACAGAGATGAACTACTTATTCTTCTTCCTCATGACAACAGACTGCAAATCATTTTATTCCCACACAGGGAGGAAGGTTGTTTGGATCACAAAACAGTCTTTTCAGTGTAACATAAGACATTTAATTGAAAACAAACCAATGATTTGAAAATATGTTTAATAAAAAAAAAAAAAAAAAAAAGGACATTAAAATACCTTGACCTCATTCTCATTATGGAAAAATTGTGGGGGAAACAGACAAAAGACACTCAAACCACGATATGAAATACCAACACGAAAACACGTTAGAAATCGCCGTCCCGAAGCTGTACACTAAGTTAAGACAACGATTTTGGGGTTGTTGAAGTCTACAGAAGGAGTAGGACTTACATGTGATGGTTGGACTTGCAGAGCATCTGAGCCCTATATTCGTAACTACTGTCACTTCTCATTTCATTTCTAACGAGTAGGAATGAATGTCAAATGTTCTGCAGACGAGAGCCACACATGGAGCAAAACAGCGAACTTGTCGAGAGAGGCAACAAATGAATGGGGTTTGACAAAAGAAAGTACTGTCAATTGTCACAATGCCACAAACATGCTACTCAACTAGGTATTACTGAAAAACCCTGCCAATAATATTAGTCACCCTAACCCTAATAAATTAAGAAATATTTTTTCAAGTAAACATGCACTTTACTTTTTCAACACAGAGCTGTCATTAGCTGTTCACTTTGGTACTCCAAATGCACAAATAAGTGATATTGTGCGCATTCTTTTAATTACAATTTCCAAGAGGAAATAAACATTAGGTTTACATGCACTTTACATTTAGTTTTTTATAAACAACTCATGTTTTTTTTTTTTTTTTTACTTTTGTACTCCATGTGCACAAGTAAATTACATGCAAATTTGTATTTTCAGATGTTTTATTGCTTAAGAAATGTGACGTGACATTCAACATTTTTACATGGCATCAAAAATATTATTTGTGTATTTCTACTTCTTGCTGAATTGATATTGAAGGATTTAAATCAATGTCAATTTGAATCGAAATACAACGCTAAGAGATATCGAACCGGATTGCAACCTAAAGAATCGAAGTCGAATCAAATGATGAGGTTCTTAACAATGCACAGCCCTATGCTGCATTAAATGTGTTTATTTATTTATTTTAATCTCACACATAGTCTAGCCTGTTTTAGTTAATATTCTTCTATGTACTTTGACGAAACAGATGGATTACCAATCTCAAATCCAACAATTTTATGAGCAGGATTTGAAAGATCAGCAGTGAATCACACATGGCTTTCCTCGCTTCATCTGACCGCAGGGGGGCTCGGCAAAATGCAATCCTTATTTTTTTGGACTCCACAGATTATACCCGTCCAGCTCCCTAAATTCACCTTCATGAACCAGATGTTCCATCGGTTAGGCGAGGACTGTACAATGAAAGTGAGCAAGAAGGAGAGCAGTCACTTGAAACGAAATACTGAGGTGGGGAACAGTTTTAGGGATTAAATGTGAGTTTGGCTATAATTATGTCAGTGGATGTGATACTGTAAACTAAAGGCCGGGGGGCGGTGGACCACATAGACCAAGAGCCTTAAAACAAATACAGGCGGCTTTCGGGTTCCCTGCAGCATGATGAACTGATTCTGTCAGTCCAGCTAAGGCTTTAACAATCTCTCTGTCTCGGCTTAACCAGCATTACAACTCCAGCTGGCAATCATTCATTCCTATGATTATTGCGTTCCATTTCAGCATGGTGGCTACAGGTGGATAAGTGCAGGTTTTGGGTGTTTCAAGAGCTGCTTCGTCCTAATTACTTATGGAACAGTGCAATTTATGTGTAGCTTGTGAAAAGATCTAAATGCACTCCTAAATGCACCATTGTGACCTCCGGTGGTTGGCTAGCAGCTGAGCGATGACACAGCAGTCCAGATGCATTATCCACTGAAACCCCACCAGGTGACAGATGGACGACTGGATGATTACATGGTTAGATACAGTCGTATGCCTTAAAGCTTGTAAAATATGTCTTAAATGTCAGACAAATTTTAGACTGCCACATCACTTCACTAAACATTTCAATCAGCATCAACGGATTAATTTACCCCGTTTGTTTGGCTTTTTGTGGAATTATGAGACTTCTGGTATCGGACCTGGTATTGACGATGTGAACTACTGGTTAGCACATCTGCCTCAAAGTTCTGAGGTTTTCGGCTCAAATTTCAGTTCCGGCTTTTCTGTGTGAAGTCACCAGCTTTTTCCGGCATTCCAAAACAGGCACATCAGGTTAATTGAAGACTCTAAATTATCCATACTGTAAGTGTGAATGTGAGTGTGGGTGGTTGGCGACCAGTCCCTTGTCTCATCCAAATTCACCTGGGATCGGCTCCAGCTCATTTGCGAGTCTGACAAGACAGAGGACAAGGGCTATAGAAAACGAATGGATGGTTATTGGTAAGGCAGCGTGGCGGTCCAGACAGTAGTTAGCACCGCTGTCTCACGGTTGAAAGGTTCTGGGTTTGAACCTTAGCTCAGGTCTTCCTGTGCATGGGTTTTGTCAGGGTACTCTAGTTTCCTCAAACATTCCAAAATCATCCATGTTATTTTAACTGAAGACTCCAATTTGTTCAGTGGTGTGAATGGTGGTTTGTCTACATGTACCCACCACTGGCTGGTGACCAGTCAAGGGTGTACCTCACCATTCGTTCTAGGTAATATGGGAAAGGCTCCAGCTCACTCATGGCCCTAAAGGGGAACTTGCACACTGAGTGAAGACCTAAACTGCAATGTTAACTTCTAACTAGGGTTGCACGGTATATTAGTACTAGAAAAGCACAGTGACACCATGCTGTCAAAAATAAAACAATACTATGTTTTTTCAGTACCAGTACTTTGGTGTAGTTTGACAGATAGCAAACAGTTCTCCAAAAAGAGAGTAAGTGTGCTAGATTCAAGCGTTTTATTAGTCACTCCTGTAAAATGTGTACAGTATTTGTAGCGTATAATGTTTTACCTTACTGATTGGTTTATCTTATACTTGTGGAACGGCGTTAAAGAATGAGATGTCTTAACACTCCTCGTTTAACATTAAGATTAGGGTTGGGCATCGTTTGAATTTGAGCGATTCCGGTTCCTTATTTCGATTCCAAACGATTCTCGGTTCTGATTCTTTTAGGGGGCTGGGTCAAAAAAGTTTGCATGTTTTAAATAAAGGGTGTCCAAATTATGAACATCCATTGAGTCAAATTATGAACATTTGACTCGAGGTTATTTATAACCAGTATCAATATCAAACCTCTGAACGTAAAGGCAATGTGTGTGGAACTAACCCAATTGACTTAATATGCATCAATTAATGTTTCAGCTAAAAGTTAAATATAGCATTGTTAAAATAGTTGTTTGGGACTGTTTCATCATGTCAAATAGTTTATATGTGCAAGTTTTAACTTGACTTCCTGTTTTAAGCTTGTAGCCTTTTATTTTGTAGGGTACGCACCGGAACTCAGCATTTTGGCACGTAAAAGTAACTTCCCACAGCATTTTTTGAAATGAATGGATGGATAGATGGAACCAAATGCTATAAAATGCTGATTCCTTTCCTTACCTTGAGGCACAAGGTTTGTGTCTGTGATACAGTGAGACAACATTTATGTGAATTTTCTCGCAATTCATCGTGATGTAAAGTTGCTACGGTGTAGTTTTAGCCCAATGTTAAGCTCCCAAATCAAATCTTCTGGTAAACCCCTAACGTTACTTAATACATTGCCAGACTCGGCTTTTGTTTGTTTTACCAGCGTCATGGAACAGATTGCGCTCAAACCTCGAGGTGCATTCTTAAAATCCACGCCTTTCCTCAAGGATCAAGGGAACCAAAAACAAATTATTCCTGGTTATATTAAAAAGTGTGGCAGAACGATCAATGACTTACCACAAAAGGATAAGAGCTTGTGTGAAGGAAACACTATACAGGGGATGTAAAATGAAAGTCCTCCTATATAATTACTAGCTGTAGGGCCATGGCGAAGCTAACATGTCAAGCTAAAGAGGCCACAGCAAAGCCAAATGAGGGGTCAGGTCTTGCAAAGGGTATATTTAGTATGCCGAAGGCAAGCTTTTTTTTCTTTTTTTTAAAAAAAACAACACACCCTTTCCTTTAGTCACGTGGTTGAGGAGGATCTGAAAAACTTTGGGGAGTGAACATTAGGGCGAATGATGTGAGCGGTGAGGATTTCAATAATGTGTTGCCACCCTTTCACAACACAAAGTTCTTCTGTAGTTATTGCTCTAAATAAAAAGTCAAGTTTGAATTTTAATTAGCATCTGCAAAATGTGCACAACAAGCTAGCGGAGATACTGATGTTAGCAGTCTACATCATTACTCAGTGCTGCTTCTTGTCAAAGAGCACAGATGGATGGACTCAAATGCACAGCGGCAGTCCCAGACAAACCAAGTTAGAGTCAATACCGGCTCCAGTAGAGGGTCCTCTTGAGACAAGAGTGTAAATCCTATGTCCAAACCCTAAACACACAACCCTAACACAGCTGCTTTGGGGAGTTCTGTCAAATGTCGCCACACATCAAATTACAGACCCTTTCCAAAAAATTTGAACATCATGGAAAAGTTTATTTAATTCCATAACTCTATTCCATCCATCCATCTATTTTCTGAGCCGCTTTTCCTCACTAGGGTCGCGGGCGTGCTGGAGCCTATCCCAGCTATCATCGGGCAGGAGGCGGGGTACACCCTCAACTGGTTTCCAGCCAATCGCAGTAATTCTATTCAAAAGATTATAGATTCAGGGCCCACAATTTAAACGATTTTAAGTATTTATTTGTTTTTTTACATAATTTAGGCTTCTATCTCATAAAATCTATGAAATCAGGAATTCAAAAAATGTGAATACCAAGTATTGAAGATTAAGGTATTTGTTAATTAATTTGTTAAAAAAATCAGAATCATCTTTATTTTGCCAAGTACGTCCAAAAAAAACACACAAGGAATTTGTCTCCGGTAGTTGGAGCTGCTCTAGTACGGCAACAGACAGACAGTCAATTGACAGAGAATACTTTTCAGACATAAAGACATTGAGAAAAACAGTCGCTGAGCAATAAAAGGTTGCTAGTAATCTGGTAATGCCGGTACAATTATTATTATTATTTTTTGACAATTGTGCAAAAAGATGCAGAGTCCTCTAGCAAATTATCCTGAAGTTAAGCGCTTTATTTGAACACTAATAATACTTTATATTATATATATATTAGAATGAAAGTGTACACCTTTCTCATAACCTCTAGGTGGCGGTGACATCTGAATGAAAGTGTACAGCTTTTTCCTAACCTCTAGATGGCGTCATACATTTATAAAAATGTGAGTTTTTTCCCCTCCCATTTTCCCCCTATACCTATGTATAGTGCACACTATTGACTTTTGACAATTTTTTTGGGAGGGGGTGGCGCATTATACAGGAGAAATTGCGATAGTTCAGTTCATAGTTCATGATTAAAAATAAAGTTCACCAGTCCAAAAACAAACTAGTTCATTGTTTGTTTGTTTTTTTTCCAGTATGTTGCTGACGGGCTATTAACCTCAAAATACTGGCATTTCATTTCCCCTACTGTTGCTACCTATTTAATCCACACTAATACCCTGTTGCAGCTTTCACCCTAAAATCTAAAAAAAAAGAGGAAAAACCTGCTGCCTGAATGTTTTTTTTAAAAATTTGCTTATTTATTTTTAAATGGGGAATTAAAACAAAAACACGACTTTTGTCCTTAATGTGCAACAAAAACACGCAACACAGTAGGACAAGAACCTTTGCATTCCCCACAGCTCTAGCTGACTATATTAAAGCAATTTATCTATGCTCATATTACAAAATAAAATAAATTGTATATGACCACTGTGTGATCGAACAGTGTTTTAACTAAAGCATTCTGATACAAATAATTTTTCGACTCATCCATTTCTACAATTATGTACTGTATTACAAATGAACATATTCACTCCCATTTATGCACTCCCTGAACGCACCTCACGCAGCTGCCGCGTGCCTGCCTAGTTTCATTCTGAAGATCGAAGTAGGAAATGCCGCAGGACACATTCTTTCTATTAACTGACCCTGCGATGTGACTATTGTGCACACGTAAATCACGATGACGATGCTCAAACAAAATATCGTGCAGCCCTACTGGAGTGGTATGCAGACATCTGACGTCTCAAAATCTGTCACATTTCCCCGAAAGGTTTGCGTGCCTTAGAGGCTGTATTTTATATATATATATATATATATATATATATATATATATATATATATAATATTTTTTTTTAATTAATTTATTTATTTATTTATTTATTTTTTTTAAATGACAAATCAAGCAAATGCACCTACACTGGGTGTGTGTGATAAACAATGAAAGGAGTGACTATAGCCAGGTCACAAGGAAACTGCCATTCACAGACGAGTCGATGTCGTTTTACTTGAGGCTACTATAACAAGCAGCCAGGCCTCCGGGGCACATTACACCAGCCTATTTTGAGAAGCCGTGAAAGCCTCACGGTCTCAAGTGTTTTACTGGTAGTCCGATCTGTGGTTATGTTTTGTTTTCTAAGAAGTCCAGGGCAAGTGACTACACTCACTGAGGTTCAAGAACCATTTAATTTTTTATTGAGTCCTCCAAGTTTCATGCTAAATCTGTACTAATCAGTGTTTTCTTTGATATTTGTGGGTTTAATGGTTGGGGGCTTTTGATAGCAGCTCCTCTGACGTTCTGTATTCAGGATTGTACGGAAGAGAGGAGCAAAGGCTCGTGTGGACTGTATCGTGTGGACTGTATCGGGGGGGTTAGGGTTTAACTAACCCCCCCCCCCCCCCCGGGGCCCGCCCACCCCCATATTAAATAACACACATCCTATCAACACTGAATATATTTTCCAGACGTTCATGAACAAAAGTCACTATATTACTTACACAAGAGTAAATAGTCTCGTTAGAAGTTTGACAAAAAGTGATGAGAAAAAAAATGGCAGATTATCATGAGAATAATTGTAATATTCCAATAAAAACTAATCACATTACCAGAATAAAAGATCATATTGCAAGAGAAAGCAAATCAAATTGAGAGTAATCATTTTTACTATAAAACGTCTTAATATTACAAAACAATTAATTTAATGGAAAACAAAATGTAATGTTATGGGGTGGGGTATTCTTGTATTTTTTACAAGAATAAAGTTGTAATATTTAAAGAAAAAATTCTAATGATATTCCAAGATACGAAAAATGTAATAAAGAGAATGATTTTTTTTTTTTTTTTTAAAACAATTTACTCAATTAATTCCTATGTTAAGATAGGTGTGAAATGAGGAAAAAATAGATGGCTCACGGGGAAAAAGTAAGCCTATGAGAACAAAGTCATATTGTTTTTACACCCAAGAATGTAATTCACAAAAATAATAAAGTAATATTATAGGAAAATTTATTAATACTTGTTAAATTGTGTTAAAATAGGGCTGGGAAATAAGACAAGACAAAGACAAGTTTACGAGAATAAAGTCCAAATGGTCAGAGGCAAAAAGGCATGGCAATGAAGTTGGAATATTATGAGAAAAGTCAACAAAAAAATAGGTCATTTATGAGAATAAAGTTGTAACATTACAGAAGAATGTATTTATTCCTCTTATAGATTTTTTTTCTCCAGATTTAATTAATATATTTGTTTTTGGAATGGCGGCACGGTGTACGACTGGTTAGAGCGTCAGTCTCACAGTTCTGAGGACCGGGGTTCAATCCCCGGCCCCGCCTGTGTGGAGTTTGCATGTTCTCCCCGTGCCTACGTGGGTTTTCTCCCGCATCCCAAAAACATGCATAATTGCCCGTAGGTGTGAATGTGAGTGCGAATGGTTGGTTTGTTTGTATGTGCCCTGCGATTGGCTGGCAACCAGTTCAGGGTGTACCCCGCCTCCTGCCCGATGATAGCTGGGATAGGCTCCAGCGTGCTGGCGACCCTTGTGAGGAGAAGCAGCTCAGAAAATGGATGGATGGATGGATGGATGTTTTTGACGAGCATGACGAGCTGTATCAAATGCTCTCATAGGCCATTTACGCCACTGTTGTAGTGCACAATTAATCCTTCAAATCAACTCTCTCAATCAGTCACTTGAAAGAGGAGCAAAAATCTCGACATGATCCTACATTTCATCTTCTCCGCTGTCCGTTGGCACTCATTTCCCTCCCTTTTCGTTCTCTCAACAGCCTTCAGCGGGGCACCAATTTCACGGTGGTAAATTCTCACCCTGCATGGACAAATACTTCCTTTTGGTGTAGTGTGTGAAAATGTATGACATCAACCCCAAAGGCTGCCACAGTACCAAGAGGGTGTCCTCCTGAATTTGGCAAGCCCACAGTTTAAACAGCCACAACAAATACACACTTCCTTCACAAAGCACAGGGGGATAAACAACACAAAGATGAGCAAGCCAGCTGGATTCTCACGATCTGTTGATAGTTAAGGTAATTGCAGAGGATTTAGAACATACAAAAGGTAAAGTAAGGAGCAGTGAATCAGGGAGAGGAACCGAAGGAGTAATGGTGGCAAAAATTGAATTGGTAGTACTTGAAGAAGCCAAACCATGCCTCTCTTAATGAGATACTACACAAAAAGAGGACTTAAAGATGATGTGATTCACTTTGTGTCTCATGTATCTCGGGTAATGTCAGCTTGGTTTCCACCAAGCAGTTTCCAGTGGAAAGGGTCTCAAGACATTGGACCCAAACCGTCTCATTCTTCAGGACCCCTACATTATAGTGTCAGTCTCAGAAGTATGCTTGTGAAGGGTGGAGCTAGACACCCTGCTGTCCATTGATTTGTTTGACAGAAAGTGAACCTCCGCTGTACCTTCGACTTTCAAGCGATCATTTATGGGTTTTTACTTATTACAGGAAAGTCCGACTTTAGAGTTGCACACTTTCAGTGTAGTAGTAGGACGTAGTGCCGGAACATGGCAGGCAGCACTGAGCTCTACCGGATGTACTGTAGATCCAGCATAATTCAAAGCAAGAAGAAGAGGCAAAGAAGGTCCCCTACTAAGCTGCAGTAATATTTGTTGTTCCCACAAAGCTGAGATAATGTCTTCTCGTATTGTTGTGTGCTCTGTGGGTTAATGTTTGAATGTTGTAATGTTTGAAGGTTTATAACTACTGTACCATCTATGCTTATTTCCCTTAACCCATCTGTGACATTTCCTATTTCGTTAGCATTAATCTAATGGAGGTTTGGCAGACAGAAATGATGTGGTTTGGTTGTACATTTGTGTTTAAATATACAATGATTTCTCAATTATTAATTATCTTGTTTTATATGTCAGTTTTACAGTATACTGTACTTCGACTGGGAGTGACAAACAGCTTAAAGCTAATTTGGAGAACTGTGCTGGCTGTTTTTGTTTCCTCAAAGTGAGGAAGGTCAGCCAGTGTAAAAGTGTTTTAACATACAACCGCCATATAACTTTTGATACTACCTCAGAAGATGGAATAATTCTCAGATCGATTTCTTCCCCCCATTCCATGTCCGTGTTGTTTATACAGAATATTGATTCGGGAAAACAACCACATAGAGTAATCGGACTTGGAAACCGCTTTACATTGTGGGTTGTGGTGGCCATTTTGGGGGCTACCGAGAAGGTAAACAAAGGCAGGCTGTGCACTGCAACCGCTGTGCATTTTTCGTGAGTGAAAAAATTTTTTAAATGCAAGAAATAGATGGTATTTTACATGGAAAAACTAGACTGGGAAGCCAGAGACCCATACCTGGCCAAAACAATGCACAATATAAATGGTTTGGATCCGTATGAAATTCAGAATACAGAGTAGAGCAGCGACCTGGACCTACTGCCTCCGTTGTGTGCATCTTATTTGCGTACCTTGTGTGTGGTGTGAGTGCCCACACTTCGGAACAATTATAAATTGTTAGCATCTCATGTGCAGTTTACTAACCAGTGGGTGCAGCACCTTAACATGATGAAGATGCTGGGCGAACAATGCCAACACGTCATTTGGACGAAGGCACGTGGAGCTAAACCAATATGCATGTGTGTTTTTTTTTTTAACCATCTGTTTAAAAAGTTAATCTCAGGTAAATATACATATATTAATCCAGCTAGAATGAACGATTCGGATATAAAGATGTCAAATAACGCCAGCTGTCAGATAACACATCCCACATTCTTTGTTGCATGTAATAAACAACAGGATGCATATGTTATTTATGTCTTTACTTACCGTAATGAAAATGTCAGGACCACACGCTCATCCTTGTCGTGATATTGTCGGTTGGATTTATTTATTTTTTTTTTTCCATCCAACAGCTTGACTCAAAGCCATCCAACATCTCTTTCTGAGCTCTGAAACTACTACGCTTACATCTTGCTTGCTGCCGCCAAGCAGGGAACCTGTAAAAACGTAGTCCGTTGTCGTTTTTTTTCCCTTTGCGATCATCTGACGAGGCGCTACACCATGCAAAACAGCAACATCACACCATACTTAAATAAGAAAGACAAAGTACGAAGTTAACAGTAGGGCAATACCGCGACATCTTCAGTTGTAAACAAGCGATCGTAGCTCAACGTGTGACGACACGTTTTTCAAACCCTAGTCCACCTTTTTCAGGAAATGTGAAAGGGTTTTTACACCCAGGTGCAGTCCTATTTCTGATATGAACTCAGAAGCTGGAAAATTGCCAGTTCGCCTTTCACAATGTTTCTCTCAGCAATGGGATTTCAGTCATGGTCAATCTTTAATGAATTCGGCAAGACGTAGTTGCTCAATTATGCCTTTAGTGTCTCTCGGAAAAGGTTTTGGAAAATGGTTAAAAGAAAGGGTACAGAGAAAGAGGAAAGTATTTATGTGGAAGTTTACAAAAAGCAGGCAGCTGTGCACACAACCATCAGCTTGTTTCCAAGAGGACTCGTGATGACAACCAATCAAAAACCACCAAAGGAAAAAGCGGGATGACATCAAAGTGGCCAGGTGTGGTCATGCAAAAGGGAGTAAAAACAAACAAAACAAAAAAACAAGGCGATTACAGGAGCTGGGGAGGAGTAAAGGGCAGTCTGGCAGGGGATGGTCGGGCAAGCACGCAGCATTCGTGTTGGAGCGTGCAAGAACACAAGCAGCTCCGTCACTGTCTGCAGAGCACAGAAAAAATAATGGGGAGTGAGGAGTAAAGTTTCTGACCTGTGGCTCCTTACAAGATGTGGCGCTCTTCCACTGGGGAGAATTATAAAATCCACAAGCTAGGCAGAGGAGGCAAGAAGAGAGAGATCAGACAGGACATTTATGAAGAGTGCGTGTGCGTGTGTTCGCGCGCACCTTTAAGGACAAGGAGTAGGGCTGGGCGATATGGCAGAAAAAATGGTCACAATTATTTTTTTTCATATCGTCCGATCTCAACTATTATCACCGCTTTTTTTTTATATTGTTTTTAAACTGCAGTTTTAATCCATATGTACTAAAACAGAGTACTTCAACATTTAAGTAACATATGTATTCAGTAAATAAAAGAAAAATGAAAAACATGAAAATACTATAATATGATTAAAATATAAAAATAATCAATATTAAAATATTTTTTTACAACAAATGTAGGGAAATATAAAATAACATGGTGAACCAGTTTACAGTCTTGACCAGTATTTTTGCAGGTATGCAAGACCCCAAATAAACAATTTGCTCTACTCAGGGATAATGAAGATGCCTTCCAACTTGCAAACATAAGTGGAGCAGGACAATGTCGACTGATTGGCCGTTGTTACACATAGTTTTAAAACCTCAAAGCGTCATTTTTAAGGATAATTGATTTTGGAACTTTTAGGTTAAACATTTAAGAATTCACTGAATGGAGGTCTCGTGCAATATGCTGACATGACACGTCAGGATTTTTGCTTTTGTTATAAAATGGTTTGGTTGAGGGCGGCACGGTGGACGACTGCTTAGCACATCTGCCTTACAGTCCTGAGGACCCGGGTTCAAATCTGGCCTCGCCTGTGTGGACTTTGCATGTTCTCCCCGTGCCTGCGTGGGTTTTCTCCGGGTACTCTGGTTTCCTCCCACATTACAAAAACATGCATGGTAGGTTAAGTGAAGACTATGTAAATGTGAATGGTTGTTTGTTTATATGTGCCCTGCGATTGGCTGGTGACCAGTTCAGGGTGTGCCCCGCATCTCGCCCGAAGATAGCTGGGATAGGCTCCAGCACGCCCGCGACCCTGTTGAGGATAAGCGGTATGGAAAATGGATGGATGGTTTGGTTGAACTCAGAACTTTACTGAACTTGAGGCTCTACACCAGTTCATTGGGGTTCAAAACAGCATGATTTCCAGGATTTTACTTGTTAGCATGCATCATTGGAAATCAATATCTAGCCACAGCAAATCAGTGAGCTTGAAAATTCCATAGTTTTGGTGACTGTAGATAAGGAGACACAGAAATTTGAAGGATGGCCGGGCCTCCATTCACAGCTCTTTCCAGTCTGCTCCATCAGCCTCAATCCCTGAGCCAGAAGAAAACCCTCATAGCAGCACTGTATGCCTTCTTCTTGCACAAGTATACCATCTTTTGTTCCCACAGGCCAAAGTGGGACTACATATTTGCCCTTTTCACTGTTCTGTTTGCGGCTTTGGCTCCATTTCCACTGGTGTATCATTAATCTCGGAAAGAGAAAAACAAACAAAGGTTGACAGGCAAAGGTGAACAAAACTGAATCCAGGTCATAAGAAAACAAATATGCCATTTTACAAGGATGTGTGCAATAATATCAAAAGACATTACCGGTGTACTGCCATTTGTCTCAGGTGAAACTAGTGCTGGGCAATATGGACTAAATTTGATAATTGTTTTTCCTCAATGGCGATATTCAATATGATTAGATATTTATTGTATTAAAGTTTATAAACGTATAAAACCGGACCAGACCAAATTGATTCACATGAATCAGAGGGTTTATTTAACAATTCTAAATATATTGGCACGGTGGGCGACTGGTTAGAGCGTCTGCCTCACAGTTCTGAAGACCGGGGTTCAATCCCCGGCCCCGCCTGTGTGGAGTTTGCATGTTCTCCCCGTGCCTGCGTGGGTTTTCTCCGGGCACTCCGGTTCCCTCCCACATCCCAAAAACATGCATGGTAGGTTAATTAAAGACTCTAAATATACAAATCTGGAAATGATTATGGAAAGTTGTATCTTATTGTTATGTTACTTAAGTCGAAAGAGATCAGATATACCAAACATGTCATTGCAATCTGAGTTCACTTTAAACATGCCCAGTCTGACGGAAATCAAGAAAAATGTGATGTCATGTGGAACGACTACAATGCGGTGACTGATCTGTAAATAAAGCGAGTAAAAAAATAAATACAAGACCGATTCTTGAGAATGCCACACTGTGCAAACCCCAATGTCCGAAGCAGTTAGCTCAGACAGCGACGGCCGGCCCATTGTCAAACTATTGGGGTGATCCCTCACGCAACAAAGCTAGCTAGTAGCTGCTAAAGCAAACGGAAACAAAAACCTGTGAACACTTTCTATGTCGTCCATGATCGACAAACTACCATCTTGTTATTTTCCCGCCCCGTTCACGGAGCGAACACAAAAACACAAGCGCTTCAATTGCCACCACAATCGCTACACGCTCCACGGCATTGTTTTGTTTACGTTACAGGAGCGGTACGGAGTTGCGGCTCTCTTTAACGTGATACATGCGTTGCACTCGATAACGTGCTTCAGCTTTAGGTGATTTTATATGGATATGCCTGTATTCGTCGTAACATCTTTTAATACATGATTTGCAGACTTCAGTTGTTTCCAAATAATAGCCGTGTCCTTTTCTTGGGACTATTTATGGCTCGTTAGTCGCTAGCAACTTCTCCTCCATGTTGGCGGAAGTCTTGAGGAGTCGCGAAAAGTATAGAAAATAAAATTTAAAAATCCAGCGTCTAGCATTAACGGTCAGTACAGTGGTGTGTCGGGCCACCATGACGCCTCAGACGCTGGCCAGTACATATTTCATAAATGAATCAGATAAAACCATTATATTGTTAGAGGGAAAAAACGGTTCATCCACATTGAACAATCGCCCAACCTTGCTTCACGCGGTTTGGGTAATAACGGGAATGCTTGGTGCACGCCATTCTTTTATGCCACTCAGGCAAGTGAGCCACAGAGGAGAAAATTCTCTTTGCATCAGGTGTCAACGCATTATAAATTACTAACCAACGCCTCCATGGTAGCGAACACTTCTTACAAGTATTGTTATCACCAGAGGAGGACGAGAAGTAATTAACAGGGAAGACGTAAAAGCCATGCTAATTGCTAAGATATCGTGATATGGACTCACTAAATACTGAAGCAAGTGATTTGGCGATGCAGTACACTTGTCAGAGAGGTCTGGCTAGAAACGCATTTTTGCAGAGAGTAACCAACTTTGAACAACAAAATAAAAGTTCAATTAATACGTGTTTGGAAATATAAATATAAAATAATACACAGCCACACAGGATGCCGTCTGAACCGGAAATGAATTAGTACGTCACTGTACAGGTCACTTGAGAACAGGGAGCATATAAGGTTAAACGTATATTATTAGTTTTTTTTTTTGTTTTGTTTTTGTTGTTAGGTCAAGCATAATGTAAAATCTGTATCCCTTTTATGCCGAAAGAGTTTTACTGTGTCACAGTGGAGTTTTTAAGCTTCCGCTGTGGTATTATAATTAAGGTTTATTGAGAATCAGGCTTGATCAGTCGAACAGAACAAAGTTTCTCGAAGGAAGAAATAAACAAAGACAAAAGACAAGGCCCTAATTGAAAACAGAATGAGTGAAGTAAATCATTCCATTATCTACAACAATGAAACGTTAAATATGAGTGTTGCATGGGGCTGTAGTGCTACACCCTGTGAGGGAAGGACAGGACAAGATAGAACCGGACAAGGACAGGAGAAGAAGCATGCAGGACCAGGGCCGTGAACCCGGCTGTACAAATGAAGTGTGGTGGCATTAATTATGTAAATTATAAAACTGTACAAGACGAGAGTATAATTGAGGGAATGAACAAGCGATTTGCATATTCATGAGTTATTTGTTGCAGTAAGGGCTGTGTGCCTGCGGATACATGCAAGTGAATTGATACTGTTTTACATGCACAAAGACTGACAGAAGTGTCCTGCAATTGCGGTGGCCGCACCGCGGCGGCTGAAGACCCCACCCAATCAATCGAGGGGCGGGATCACGCCCAGGGGTCCACCCGAGAGCAGCCCGGCGAACGGGACACGTCCCACACTGAGGGACCCAGGACGGTCCGCTGGCCCCACCAAGGCCCCCCGACAACCGGCCACCCAGCGGGGGCCACAGGGACCCAGGTACCAGCCGGCACCGCCCCAGCACCCACGGAACATGGGCGAGTCACCATTATTAGTAAATATGTGTAACATACTGCGATTGGCTGGTGACCAGTACAGGGTGTACCCCGCCTCTTGCCCGAAGATAGCTGGTATAGGCTCCAGCACGCTCGCGACCCTAGAGAGGATAAGCGGTACGGAAAATGGATGAATGGATGGATGGATGTGTAACATAAGATAAGATAGCCGTTATTAGTCCCACAATGAGTAAATGTGCATTGTTTTAGCTGCAATAGTGGATAAAGGAAATGTAAATATATAATATATATAGCAGGCAAGAGAAGACATCTGAAGAAATCCATTGTAGGTATGTTTCTAAAAAATTCAAACCACCTGCATATCAAAATAGATGATATCATTGGATAGAGTTTTGAAACACAAATAAAAAAGAGCACTAAATTGTAACATTCGGATGAGGATTAAGGATTTTATGCCACATTTTATGCCATAAATTTGCCCAAATTTGCTTGTCCAGAGATCAATGTAAATCATTAGGACACTTGTGAACGAAACCTTGACTCTATGGTAGAAAAATGCCCCAATGTTAGTCTTATTAGTTGAAAATGTAATGTTTATACAATCCATTTTCATATTTTTCAATGGCGGCGTCCACTCAAGCCATCTCATTCCGGGCCACACCGAGAGCGTGAATCATCGGATTTACTTCAAACTTCACAGAAAACTTTGTAAACAGCTAACTGGAAATTATATTGTTGTGTATGTAATAATAATAACAATAACAATGATAACAATAAATAAGCTTAGTTCATAAACCTTTGTTTGATTATTTTGAATGCGCTGATCAAACACCACAGTGCCACCCTCCACTGCACTGCCCACCATCACAAGTAAAGTCTCAACCTAGGTGAAACCCTGAAAACTTGTCAGCCAATCAGAGAAGGGGTTCCCCAAGTAGCAGACAAAATGAAAGGGTCGAGGAGATATGTTGAGAAATAATGAAGTTATACTAGTTTGAAGGTCTTTTTGACCATATTTTCTATATGGGAATATCAATATATTTTTCCTGACACTAAAAACCTCAATTTCTCTGGAACCCAAGATCCAATTGTCTAAATTCTTCGTGGGTTGTACTCAGGGTGATGTGGCCATTGCAACCAGACTCATTTTGACAGACTGTCATTGTTAGGAAATCTTTCAAGTTGCGACTTTAATTAGTTCAAGAGACTAAGAGTTAATACGCTTTGGTAGGCACAGTGTTTTGCAATGAAGTTCCAATGGGATTTATGGGCGGACCGTAGTAGTGCTAAACACAGTAAAAAGGGTAGAGATGGGCATAATTTATTTATTAAGAATTTTTCCAATTATTCAGAGTAAATGATGTCTTTGAAGCAAGTGAAAATTGAGTGCAGAGCTTGGCTACAAGCTGTTGATATATGGCTTATGAAAGTGAATGAATTGTGGAGGGAAAAAAGTGATTACCGTGCAAGAATCTTGACTATTAAGAATAGGGTTTACTGAACTTTCTACCGTATCCTGAATTCAATTTGTGTAAATAACATATCAGCAATAGAATTATATATTGATTCCTATATATAAATGTATTTAACAAGCGATCAAGGTCAGCTAGCTCACAAGATATCCCACGCAGTGCTTCAGTGTGCACTCCATTGTTAATCCCCACACAAAGAAGCCAAACACGGATGCAAGCGAGCACAAACAAACCATACAACACGTCCCTGCCTCCTGCTCTCCTCTGACAGCTTCGATTGAGATGAGCGAGATGATGACATTGGTGCGAGATTGATGAGCTTCAGGTCAAAGGCTACAACCCCTTTGACAAGGTTAGGAAGCGCTAAGACTGTTACCCGCTCCGCTCCCACAAAACCCGCTGACAGCTGATGCAGACGTTTTTCCTGTGTGATTCAGAGAACGCCACCCCTTCGAATGTCTATATCATGGCCCGGGTGCCAGCCCTTTGGTGACACAGAGGTCCAGAGAGGTCACTGAGAGGAAGCTGGGATGTCACAGGCGTGGAGTTGAATGAGGACTCTTCAGACTCAAAACTAATTAATCAAATGGGTCCCACTCCAGAAAGTCAGTGAGTAGGAAACATACTGACAGATGACAAACTAAGGTCACATCAGTTTGACACAGACTTCCCACAAGGGACAATGACGCTCCCAGTTAAGAACCAGTCAAGAGTCCACTCCATTTTAATCAGACACCTTGAGATTGCATCGTTTCTTTGTTTTCATGATTCTTAGACTGAATTAAAATCATTTTGAGGGCTTTCCCAAAAACAAAAACTAAATTTTATTAATGACAAATCCGGCAAGGCGTAAAAGATGAACTAGAAAAGCCTGAAACATGGCATCTGGGGCATTTCCAACCCAAATTATCTAGCAAACCCGATAAAAGGACATCAAATATTATAAATATATATTTTTTTTTTTTTTTTAAATTGATGGCATGTGACCTTTAATAACTTGACTCTTCAATGCCAGAGCCAAACATCTTGTGTGTGTGATGATGATCCAACTCTGGAAAAGATTCATAGACCCCCTTACTGGCAAATCAATTATCCGATTCTAACTCCTGAAGATCTTTTAAATTATTATGCTCACACACATTAAGTCCCCTGTCTGATGCACCAACAACGTTTCATTGGGCATGGTGGTGCGGGGACCCATTTATCAATGCTCTCAGCTTTAATGCAAATTAATGATGTTATAAAGCTCCTGAAAAAGCTCTAGATCTGATTTTTTTTGAAGGCAGGTGTTTGTGGTGAAGCAGGTTCCGATCTTATTTAAAACTTAATTGTCTCCAGCGTTTAGATTGCAAACAGCAACCAACTGTTGAGCATCTTTGCCGAAACACAGCTCCAAACAAGACATCTGTTGCCAATTAATATGGTTTCAGCCGTGGCAATTTCCAATCAAACAAAAAAGGGGTATTTGTTTTGGAATTTTATAGATCACTTTACTTTCAAATGAAAACAGATACAGTGGAGGATCAGAACTCAGAACTTCAACTCTAAAAAAGATCAATTCGATTTTTGTTATTTCTCAATATTTATCGGAAAGCTGCACAAAATCTAAGGTTGTTGAATGGATTGCATTCCTAGGGTCAATTGTGGTTGCATCGCTGGCTTCTAAAAAAAACAACAACATGGGGGATCTTGACTCATGTAGAAAACAAAGCACATGGCTATACAGTGGACTGAGATTCCCTGCAACCATGTGATCATTCCAGGAAAAGTCACCCTACCACCCCCATCCATACATTTTCAAATTAGCCTTTCTGCAATCCACTCCCTCAATCTATAAACATCTGCAATCCCTGACACTGCTGTCAGTGGGCATCACTGCAGGTGGGGGAGGGAAACTAAACGATAGGAACACATAGGTTTTCGTCATAAGAAGAAAAAAAAAATGAGCAGGCAGATTCTCCTGGTGCAAAAAACAACAAGGGACCAGTTGCAAAAGGGAAACACAATAATACTGTGTTAGGGAACAACATATTTTTGCCATCTTGATTTTGTTTTCACATTCTTCCCAAAACACCACCATACAGTTGGAGTCAATTTTTCAAAATGTACAAAGTGAAAAACTTGTTTTCCAGAACTACTTGATATAGTGTTCAACAGTGATGCTGGGTCAACCTCCGATTTGACTATCAAAACAAAATTACCCCTTGAGAACAATTATTTTTGGAATAATTCGTTCCAGAGTCCAAACTGTTACCATCGTATAACCTTTATTAGCGGAATGGGCAATGTATTAAATTACATTTTAACAATATTAATTCACACGTGCATGCAAAATTAATGAGAAATGAGGAGGGGTAGTGAATGGGACGCAAATCACTGCTCGTTACGTGTCAAAATGTGGACGGGCCAAAATCTGGCTGAAAATCAGATATTTCAACATAGAAAACAAGCAAAAAAATTACTACAGAGTCTATTTTGGGCTGATTTATTTTCTGCAGACATTATTTGTAAGTCTAGAACTATGGAATAAGCGTAAATATTCACAAAATTAGAAGGGGACCTTTAAGTCAACTGCAAACTTTCATATCAAGAAAATGCATAACATGCCTTCTATAAAGGTAGAGTATGCAGTTTTCAAACTGCTCGCAAGATTTGAATGGAGCCTCACTTCACTCTCCGCCCCCACCCCCTCACGTCTCTGCCCAAAGAAACACCCCCAGCTTGCTACGTTACCATGCACGGCAGCTACATTGCTAGCAGGGCTTAGTTATGATGGAGTGCTGCCAAACATGAAATGTTACCCGTTTCATGTTGTATTTTTTGGAATGTACAATCAATTACAAATATAAGAGAGGTGATCAAGTTACCCGACTACCCGGTGTGAGTGGTGATGTGCCATACGCGGGGGTTTTCCAAGCCCAGCCATATGCAACCGTCCACTGACAAAACACCAGAGTTATACGTTTACCCTTGATATGTATTGAGAGCTGTCCAATTTCTTCTTTTTAACTTCTAAGTAACTGTTGCTATCCAGAGTTAAATAATCAAGCCAAGAGACAATAATAGCCTCCTTGGCGAAAGGCTGTGGCGTGTCCCTGTGAAACTGTGTGGCAACTTGAGCGCACGGTAAATGAGAGTGAACGAGAAATGATTGACACGGTCTTCGGTCACACCTCTTGTCTCTACAGTCTCTGAGTGGCTATTCTTGTCGCGCCATGACCAGTTGTAAAATAATAAGATTCAAGATTCTTT
This sequence comes from Phyllopteryx taeniolatus, assembly GCF_024500385.1. Lineage (NCBI taxonomy): Eukaryota > Metazoa > Chordata > Actinopteri > Syngnathiformes > Syngnathidae > Phyllopteryx > Phyllopteryx taeniolatus. Next base: position 15,608,205 of record NC_084516.1, read on the forward strand.
TAAAATAAAATAGAATGGGGGCAAAGAGAGAATATTTGTTTCAAAAGATCATTTTAATAATATTCTAATATCTGATCGTACAGTCAGTTTGAATGTATATGACAGAAAGTGTTTCTTTTTTTAACTGCAAACCCTACCATTAAGGGATATTTTTCCAGAAAGCTTTAAGTTTCGACTGTATTGATCATCATCGTTCATCTCATCATCTTTAAAAATCATCCATCTGTCCTAATCATCCACTCCAAGCTAAAGAACTTGTTGTAAGAGTGGATGAAATTCCTGTTCAGTGAAATCCTGCTTGGGTAGGGAGGTGGGGGGGTTGCATTGAAGAGGATTACAGAGGCAAATCTAACTTTTCAAACTTTCCTCATCCCAAAAGCCTCCCAATATAGCTGGAACCCAAGATTTTACACTAGTGGATATGTGAAAACCGCACAGAATACAAGTGTTCAAAACAGGCAAATATGAGCGAGGCCAACTCTGTTTAGGAGGTTCAAAAGGGGCTCCCGAGACAGGCCAGTTCGTATCTGGGAATACCGAATAGAATGTTTCCATCCAAAAGGAATGTGGACCGATATCTCACACTGAACAAATGTTTGTTTCGAGGAAATAAGGGGACATTTGTTTACGTGTTTTGTGTGAATTGGAAAGCAAATAAGTAGCATCTTTTGCTTTCCTTTGTATGAATGTTAAGTAGTCACATGTTGTGAAGAGGGGCTTTGTTCCCGATAGGCGGGGGGGGGGGGGGGGGGGGGGGGACTCCAATATTTTCCCCTTACTTCCTTTTGCCGTAACATTTATCATTCTTTGCAAGTGAACAATCGTACGACAACACGGACAAGCAACGGACGAGCAACGGGCGGACAACAAAAAAGAGCCCCTCCCCCTCCTTTTTGATACTTCTGGTTGCCCAGATACCTTTCATCTTAGCCGGACAGCTCAACAATAACAGCATCGCTTACTCCTGAACTTCCACTTCATATTGACAAATTCTAGCGAAGCCTGAATGAAATGCTGCTTGCTCTTATTTTAAAATGTAAATGTTTGCCTTTGGCTTTACAAAATGCATCTTTAAAGATTATTAAACTCAATTAAAAACAACATTATATCGTCACTGTCCGATCACAACCTTGCGAGCAAGTCCATTTTGACATTTTTATTTTAACTTTTGAACATATTTGTACATACGGTAAAACTATTGAAAACGTTTCAACGCTGTGTTTTTAAATCGGTCACTAGAAACTATCTGTCAAAAGGTACTTCTGCTTCAGATGCTTTTGAAGACATGCAGGGACTCTGCATCAACAAGACAAGAACTGGTCGCTGTTATTTTGTTTCAAGGAACCAAGTTCAAACAATCTCGGATAATAAACGTGATGTTTTTAAATTGGTCGCTAGAACTGTCCTTCAAAAGACTATCGTCAAAACAAGCAGTGGTTATCACCGCTTTGACTTCATAAGCCAAATCAGGACAATCTTGGACATGAACGTGGTGTTTTATTCTGTCGCTAAAATGGTCTCTCAAAACACGTACTCCCACTTCAGACACTTTTGAACAAATCAAAGACCCTGTATGGTCAACACAAAAGAACAGTTCTCTTTGTTTTAATAAACCAAGTTCCAACAACATTGCATAATGAAGCTGATCGTTTTAAATTGGTCACTCAAACCATGTACTTCCACTTCAGCCACGCTTGAAGATGAATCAAAACTGCATCGTCAAGACAAGAATCGGTCGTCCTTATCTTGTTTTAATAAACAGAGATAACCTTGAGTAAATAACGAAGTTTAAATCAAATGTCTGATTGATGCTTCTGGGTCAAACTCATTCATTCATTTTCCGAAACGCTTATCCTCAATAGGGTTGCGGGCTTGCTGGAGCCTATCTCAGCTATCTTCGGGCGAGAGGCGGGGTACACCCTGAACTGGTCACATAAACAAACAACAAATCACACTCACATTCAGACCTACAGGCAATTTAGAGTCTTTAATTAACCTACCGTGCATGTTTTGGGGATGTGGGAGGAAACCAGAGTACCCGGAGAAAACCAACGCAGGCACGGGGAGAACATGCAAACTCCACACAGGCAAGGCCGGAATTGAACCCAGGTCCTCAGAACTGTGAGGCAGATGTGCTAACCAGTCGTCCATCTTGTTCATTCAAATTCAGATAGCTATATAAAACAAAGTTAGGATTACCGGTATGTTGATTTAAATGTAGAATACCAATGTGGTATTTTATTGACATGAGAGATTTTAGAACAATGTGGATTTTCCCTTGTTACCCATCGTTACAAGCTGATCAGAACATGACAGATGGAGAGAAAGTTGACAAATGACTCAACCCAATCATCATCAGAAGAGATAACATTTACACAGCATTCAGAAATATACAAAAAAAAAAAAACACATTTTAAAACAAACAGGCAACGCACGGTGACAGTTTTAAAAAGATAGATTTGCATTTTTGGTAAGAGTCGTTTGGGATGCATTTTGTGGTTGCATGTTCTTCCCGCAAGTGAGGGATTACATGCAAAATCCCTACAGCAGGGCCTGACTCGAGATTCGAGACACAAACCTCACAGTTATGTAGCAGGCATGCCAACCACTAGGGCAACTTGCCGCCTCCTTTAAGTTCACATTGTGAGAAAGAGGTTGCCTTGGTGTTCCTGAGGCCGCCTCATAATAGGGGCACCCTTGTTGTCTGCGAAGATCCCTATCAGGTGACCGGCCTCTGCCACTTATTTTATCTATTATGAGCGCTGATGACAGATTGTGATTGTTTACAGCGCCCGAATTCTCCAACTCCACGTGAAAATTTTGTATTTTTTTTTTTAAAGAGAGCATTACAAAATAACATTGTAACAAGGCCTTCAGCTTGCCGTTTTGTCAGAAGAAATGCAAATCAGCCTCTGTGCAAATGTCATACAACTTCAGGGGGGGGGGGGGGGGCAAAAAGTCTTTAAAGCCCTCCCTCCCTCTCACCCCGCCCACACACACACACATATACACACAAGCATAAACACTTATTCCTCTGTGTTATGAACTCCCTCACCCCAAGTACCCCTCTGGTGGTTCACTTGAACACTCAAACAACACTTGCCAGAGATAGAAGACGACGAAGAAGAAGAAGAAGAAGAAGAGTGAGTGGAGTGTTATTGCTTGAGACGCGGCAGCAACACTGCATGGACGTCTTACTTTCACGCTGAATAAACAAGCCAGGGAGATTACAACTAGACACTTGCATGAGGAGGACACACACACACTACTTACTTATCGGTCATGGCGTCAGCTAGCGTGTAGTGGTTCATTAAAACGTCTGTTCACTTCGCCCCTTGCACGGTTAAAACAGGTTGAAGATGAAGCCCGCAACTCTCAGAACACCAATCTGCCAAGAAAAAAAAAAGCAGAAAAAAAGAACCGTAAGTTGAGAGCAAGAATTGCCTTATCAAGCTTAAAATTCCAAACAAATTCCATCCACTGTGATTCCTCATATACAGTATACAAAATGACAATCAGGCTGGGGGACGAGTTCAAACTTAGCAGACACGCTTCAGTGGCTCACAATTGCCCTAACGAGACCTGCTCTCTCCGAGACGAGTTCTGTGGGATACTGTTACCATGGAGACCGAAGCAACCCCCCGCCCAGCCAGACAGCTAGCCAAACAGAGAGTCCTAACCCTTGAGGTAGAGAACAAACAGTATGATTGCTATCAAAGAACGCACGGGGCAAATGCTGACCAAAAATAAATTTAAAACAAAACGTGATGTAATGATGTCGCCAAGATTGCTGTCTGTTTTATTCAGTAGCAATTAAAAAATATTTTACAGCCAAGTGGTGCATCAAAACCAAAACAAAAACACCTCGTATTAGCCAGCAACCGTACCAGAAATCACTGCTTAGGTGCTGTTTTACTGTTTATACTTATACATTTACTGTATGTACTTAATTGCTCCAAAAAATATATTTACAATAAATAATGTATCTTTTTTCCTCTATTTATGCCACTGAGGCATAGTGACAGACAGAACAAATGCGTGGTCTTCTATTAGATGCCAGGAAGTAAATGCAGTAATTAACGTATCCACTTTTTGTGACATTTTTGTTTGTTGGTGTGCCGTGAGATTTTTCAATTGTAAAATATGTTCCTTGGCTCCATAAAGGTTGGAAATCACTGCTCTAGTCAGATCGTGTATTCCAATCAGTCAGGTCAAACCAACATTACATGAGAGAAATAATGGGTGCTAACTTACTGTGATTAAATTACTTTACTTTTAATTAAGTTATTTCACCCACACCGAAACTTTAGAGCATGATTCGACAGAAGGGCGGCATGTTTACGTACGTGGTACCACTAGCTTGCCAGGCTAGATAACATTTTATTGCCTGCTTGTGAGCCGTATCGTATTAAAAGTATGTGAACATGTATCAAAGCAAGCCTTAAACGAACGTCCTCTCCTGTCCTGAGCACCGGTGACCACCAACACACATTTTTCCCCATTTTGTCTTTACAATACAGTCGGCGCAATCCACTCTTGTTGTCGTCACCACGGTAACGAGTGTATCCGGTCGGAGTTGAGTTGACAAGATAAAGCCCAAAGATCGTAAAAAACGGGATGCGGTGGTATCGGAATACAAGATTTTATTTCAGTAGTCTGACAGTGCAATCGTGAAAAAGCCAATTTGTCCTATTGTTAGATGCGGGCATTACGTGTTGTCTGTCTCAGACATGTTGTCTGTTTTTTTTTTGTTTTTTATTAAATAACTATTGGCCGTCAGATATTTCCAATACTACGTCAAAAGACATGTGACAAGCCTAAAAATAAACAAAAAATTCAAATATACTGTGCACGCGGCGACGCGGAGTAAATGTCTTTTGCGGAGCCGATCAATGACGTCATTGATCGGATCGGCGAATTATGACAAAGCCGATGAGCATAAAATGCTAAATATCGGCCGATACCAATCAGCCCGATAAAATTGGTGTAAAGCCTTATATATATATTAGACTTTACACCGATTTTATCAATTTTATTTTTATAAGGCTTTACACGATCAGGATTTTTGGGGCCGATCACCGATCGGCAAGTTTGAAAAAAACGATAACCGACGGGGGTAGCACGGAGGCCGACTGGTTAGAGCGTCAGCCTCACAGTTCTGAGGACCGGGGTTCAATCCCCGGCCCCGCCTGTGTGGAGTTTGCATGTTCTCTCCGGGCACTCCAGTTTCCTCCCACATCCCAAAAACATGCATTAATTGAAGACTCTAAATTGCCTGTAGGTGTGAATGTGAATGCGAATGGTTGTTTGTTTGTACGTGACCTGCGATTGGCTAGCAACCAGTTCAGGGTGTACCCTGCCTCCTGCCCGATGATAGCTAGGATAGGCTCCAGCACGCCCGCGACCCTTGTTAGGAGAAGCGGCTCAGAAAATGGATGGATGGATAAACGACGGGAGACACAACCCAAGCCTCAATGGATGACATCGTTGACAAGAAATCCCCGAAAATTCATCAGTGTGAAATCATTTTGGTTTTGTAAAGTCTGACAAGAAACAGAATCACATGCACACACACCCATCCGAAAACAATAAACAATTAGTTTCGCGAAAGACATTCTACCAGTAAACACAGTTGAAAATAACAGATTCAAGTGGACGATTAAATTAATGGACCCTTGTTCCCAACTCCCTTGGTTTAAATTGGAATTGGAAAACTTGAAAGCTTTTGCATGGTTAGATTATACATGTTTATGAATATATAAATGATTTATTTGTCTTACACAGTTGTATAATGTTCCGTGTCATGTTCAGCTGTTGATAGAAAATAAATATTTAAATCAAAAAGTTAAGAGTAACAGGGAATATTTAAGGTAGAGAAAAATGATTAGTTTCGATATCGTGATATAGCCTATATCAATATTGACTAATATGAAAAAATATATATTGTGATAGGATTTCCCCCCCATATCGTCCAACCCTATCTGTGCAGTGTTGGAATGACAAGGCTAAATTCATATTTTCATTTTGTAATGAATGTATTATTTGAAGCATTCATATTAATTTATGAAATTGCAATGCAATGCAATTACATTCAAATCAGGTGAACGGTGCAGGAATTAAAACAGATTGGATATATGCCTCCCACTTTTCAAGGGACCAAAAGTAATGTGACAAATTAACAATAGTTATTCAAACTCACTTTTTAATCATTTGTTGCAAATCATTTGCAGACAAATACAGCCTGAAGTCTGGAACGCACAGACATCACCAAACATCCCTGGTGATGCTCTGCCAGGCCTCTAGTTCTACTGCAACTGTCTTCAGTTCCTGCTTGTTCTTGGGGCATTTTCCCTTCAGTTTTGTCTGCAGCAAGTGTAATGCATGCTCAATCGGATTCAGGTCAGGTGACGGACTTGATGATTTTCTAACATTCCACTTCTTTGCCTTAAAATGTTTTTGGTTGCTTTCGCAGTATGCTTTGGGTCATATTCCATCTGTTCTGTGACGCACCGTCCAATAGGTTTTGAAGCATTTGGCTGAATATGAGCAGATTATATTGCCTGAAACACTTAAGAAATAGACATACTTGCTCCTCTTGCCAGCAGTCACATCAATAAATACAAGGAAAACACAGATTCTACTGGCAGCCATACATCCCCACCTGGCCATGGAACAGCTGAGCAACAAATTGTCCCATTACTTTTTGGTCCCATATTTAATCACTTTATTTATTTATTTATTCATTCATCCCTGTTCGGCTGCTAGGTCAAGGAGAAAGGAGGATCTGTATCCCTTTTATTACGGAACAGTTTTACTGTAACACTGGAGATTTTAAGTTGCCACTGTGGTTCTTTGTATTTTTATGGATATGTATGGAAATTTTCAGTCGGACAGAACAAAGCTTTAAAGGTGAGTGACAGAAAAAACAAAAGGGAGAGACATTCATCCATCCATCTTCCATACCACTTATCCTCACTAGGGTCGTAGGCGTGCTGGAGCCTACCCCAGCTATCTTTGGACGAGAGGCGGGGTACACCCTGAACTGGTCTCCAGGCAATCGCAGAAGGGAGAGACAGTGAAATAATATAGGAAGAGAAGACAAATGACAGGACACTAGCTGGTGAGGAAAGTGTGGTGGGAGTGGCTATGTAAATTCTAAACATCTATTGAAACATAGCGCAAGCGAGGGGATACCCAGGAAGTTCGCATAGTTGTGAGTTATTTAACACAGTGACTGAGTAGCCCTGCACCAAGCGAATAAGTCACAGAGGTGAGTATCTGCGGACACATGCATGTGAATTGACACCGTCTCGCATGTGCAAGAGGTGTCCTGTAATAGCTGCGCCTGCACTGTGCGGGGTGAGCACCCCACCCAAACCACTAAAAAGTGTGAGGGACATATACAAACTGTTGTAATTCCTACAAAGTTCATGTGAATACCCTAAAATTAAAGCTGAAAGTCTGCAGTTAAAGCATGTTGTTTGTTCAATTTCAAATCAATTGTGGTGGTGTTTAGAGCCAAAAAGATGAGAATTGTGTCGATGGACCAATATTTATGGGCCTGGCTATACACTACATGTCTAATGCAAAGTTCTGGTGTCCAATGGAGTTACAGTAATCATTATAAAACCCTTTATCACTAGTTGTTTATGTACACACTTAACAGTACATGCAAGAGAAGATAAAGAATCTCATTATGTTACAAATTGTCATAAAGTGGATTTATGAGGTTACTGGAAGAAGATATTTTAATGTGATGCATCCTGTACCTGACAGGATAATCGGGCATTAGCTCTTCATCTTATCTGCCTTTAAGGGATTAAAATAGCCACATTGGATTCCTAGATTAATACTATTTCATGTGTTAGTGCGCTGCAGTAACACAAATTGTGACCCGCCAAAGAGGGATTTCTGTCCCTGTAAGCAGATAAGCGTTTTTACATTTTTCAAGCACTGGACACTAAAAAGTAGATTTTTTTGTAGTCATGTTTTACAACATTCTGTTAAATGGATAGTAAATACATAATCCAAAACAGATTACCCAAACTAAAAAGGTTTTTCTTCTGGTCAATAATGGCTACGACTGGACGGACAGTCCGAGGGGCCCCACCCAAGACCATCAGGCCTTACAAAAGGCAGTCTCTGCAACGGTCTATAAATCATGCAAAAATTTTGTGTCTGCTCTGATGTTCCGTTGCATTTGATGCTGATGCTTTTAGACAAGGAACAGCTCTTTAACCTGGCATTCAATGACTTTTATTAGTTCCAAAGCTTTAGTTCCAAATCCTCTGGTCTCTCAACCTGATGTTTTTACGAGGAAAACGTAAACACACTCTGATGATTACCTCCAGAGAAACTCTACTTTCTACACTGAGACATACAGTACATTGACCATGTTTTTCTTTGTTTCTTTGTTTGTCAGGCCGCACCGGCGTGATATAGATGACGTGTTCCAGGCTACACAGAAAAGAAAAACTCAAAATACTGACACAAACCACAATGGGTTTGAAGGTGGTGTTTAAAAGGTCATGTGCACTGACCACAAATGTGAACCTTAAAGGTAAATTTTGGCTATTTAGACCATCCATAGAGTAACTCTCTAACTTGGACTTGAAAACACCTTGGTTTTGTCATACGAGTGTCCAGAAAGGCCCCCCCTGACAGCTAATGTTTGACACAGTTTGTGACTTTAAGCTAAAACAAACTTGAGTTCTGCAGCAGGACAATGATCCAAAACAGACCAGCAAGTCCACCTCTGAATGGCTGAAGACTTTGGAGTGGGCTAGTCAAAGTCCTGATCTGAATCCTATTGAGATGGGTTGGGTCCAGGCTGACCTTAAAAAGGCGGTTCATTCTCGAAAACCCTCCAATGTGACTGAATTACAACAATTCTGAGTGGGCTGAAATTCCTCCACAGCGCTGTAAGAGACTCATTGCAAGTTATCGCAAACGCTTGATTACAGTTGTTGCTGCTAAGGGTGGCCCAACTAGTTATTAGGTTTAGGTATTTTGTGTTTACTTGTGTTGTCTTTGACTAATATTTAAATTTGCTTAATGATGGGAAACATTTAAGTGTGACAAACATGCAAAAAACATTTGAAATCAAGAAGGGGGCAAACACTTTTTCACACCACTGTAGATAAGCTCTAGAAATTCGAATGACCTGATTTCTGGCCACTCGGCAGAAAAACGTCTGGAACTCAGGAATGTGTGGACGATTTTAATTCATATTTCACGTTTACCATAGAGAGAATATTGCATCCCAAATACCAGAAAAAGTTGGTTTGGCAAAATACAGGACCTTGAAAAGACAGCACCACACTGAGCCAAATATGGTCATCGATAACTTCTTTGATACTAACTACTTAACCTACTGCAGATATCGCCCACAGGTTTCAAGCTATTTACAAAAAATATCAAATGGAGGGGACCGTTGACCCTCTGAGCACGTTTATGATAAAAAAATAATAATAACATACATTTCAATACAACCGACTTACAGCTAGAAATGTAGGGTCCCAGACAACCACAATGGAAATCATGAATGATACAACATTATGTAAACATACTCCCCCCAGTTATATTTTGCTCATAAAAAGGTAGCAACAGTCTGAGAAAAATGTCACAATGTTGAGAAAATAGTTGTATGTTTTGAAAAAAAATCGATTAATTCATTGCGAAGAATTAAGTCAATTGTGTGTTTGCAATTAATCGCATCTTGTAGCAATTTAGACAAAATTGAGTGAATGACAGTGCTGTTGATTCACTCAACGGGTTTGTGGTCTAAAGAAGACCAAAAAGATCTCAGCTAAAGAAAGTTGACCATCCATCCAATGGTATAACTCTTGCAGGCAAGATTACCATGTTCAATACAACACTGGTGTGGAGACAGAAGTTCAGAACATTCCGTTCCTACCATCGCTTTAAAAAAGTACATATTGAAAACATATCACCGAATCGATTAAGTTGTCAATCAAGGAAACATGCTTATTCCTGGTTCACATGGCTGACTTTAGTGCAGCTAGCATCCTAGCCTATCAACCTGCAGTGACCCAAACAGGATTAGCAGTACTGAACATTTTAAAAAATGTGGAGTACACAGAAAATGTCAAATAACTACCGATCCAAGTTGGTGATTTTTAGACGGAAATGACTATCCAGAAGCTCCAATCTTATCGAATCATCCATTAGTCACCGATGAGGGTACCCCTCCCACACAACAAAAAGTCCTACACATTCCCAGAAAGTGCAATCCACCACAATACTGAATAATTCACCTCGCAGGGGGAAGTAAAAATAGCACGCAAGCAAGTCTCCATAGCATAAAATGTGATTTCTGTAGCAATAACACCACGACAGTCTTACCATGAGAAGTGCGGGGGAAGATTCTGCAGGTGGAGAGAATTTTCTGCTCGGTCACATTGGTGCATGACAGAGGATGGAAATGGAACAATTTTGATCTGCCACCTCCACCCACACCACTCTCCGTCGTCTGCCATGTAAAAAGGGCGGGCAGGGACGACGCTCATCTGCTACTGTGCAAGAGTGGTCTCGTCTCTGGAAAACCTCGATGCAGCCAATCGACTCGAGGAGGAGGAGGAGGAAGCAAGTGAGGGACGGGGGAGGGGGCATATGGGAGTGTGTCTATTGTGACGGGGTCGCTTTCTTTTCTCCTTGAGTACTCAAACGACAGCGCAGGGGCCTGCCGTTTAACAGTTTGGCCAGTTTTTAGTTAGAGAACTAGCAGTGCGTTGTGTTTTTTCATTTGATTGTTTTACATTTATGGCCTAGAAGTGTTTTTCTAGAGTTGGGATACAAGATATAAGAATATGATTTCAAGCTGCATTTTAGAGCTGGCAATATTCTCAAAGTTCAAACTCCTCAATTTAAGTTGGCTATATTCAAGCTTTAAAAGGAAAAAGGCTTCAGACTGATCTCTGTAGTACTCGAGGGCTGAAGTCAGGGATAGCTGCATTTAGGGTTAATTCATCATTTCCCTCCAATGCAGGAATGAGTGGACACAACACACCGACCGTTGTATATCCGTGAATCTACCTTTTTTAATCATTGACGTACCGTACAACATGCACACAGTCGATCAGTCAGTCAGCCAGCCAGCGGCTGCCTTGCCGTCTGAATGTGGAGGGGTGAACTTCTCCCAATCTAACTGCATCTGTGAGGGAGTCATTCTTCAACAACAATGTAAAAGCTTTGTTTGTTTGGTTTTGGTTTTTTTTTTACACTCACTTTTTTATCACGCTGCACTATTTGCATACTGTTGTTGATTACCACTGGCCATGTGTTAGAGAACTCTGTACCATTTGCACAAACGTCTCTGTACCAGATAATTGCCCTATTAGTCACTTTAAACTGCTTGAAATTGCTTGAGGACTGCATCATTTTCACAATTGCCATGATTTCAGTATCACCACATTCGTGGTACACTTTGATTCCTCAATGACTCTCCACATGTGTTTTTTATGTCCGAAATGTATATGTCGTCATAGGGGCTGTTTGTTGTTATACTAAAATGGCTCCAACTTCCTTAGGAGACAAATTCCTTATGTGTCTAGTAACATACTTGGCCAACAAAGCGGATTTTGATTCTGATTGGAAAAAGAGTTGCACACTACACAACACATTACGCTAAATACGGTATTAATGATAATTGAAATGGTAATACTAACGATTTTAAAATGCTATGGTTTAAATAATACTAAACCGTTTCAGGAAGAACATTAAAATTTGCCACCTTTAAAAGTCAATGTTACCATGCATACAGATGGAAGCGATAGGAGGAGGAACACGACAACAACAACAAACAGAATGTACTGTATGCGGACCACCTTCCTGCTGCCATTCCCTTTCAGCGCCGTGCCCTCGGAAACACTAAATGCAGGGAACCTTTATTTAAAAAAAAGAAAGAAAAAAAAGCCATGTTGGCTGTCAGCGGCAATGCATCGGAAACTTTGTACTGCACACAGTCATGTCGTGAGCGAGGCCTGGGAATCTTTAGTCTCTGATTGCACTTCCAAAGCACTAGCCTGTGAAAACAACTGTTTTTAGATACTAAGGTATGATTTGTGGTACAAATTGGGGGAATTTGAAGGTCTGAATGTTCTGAACTCCTGTTTACAAAGGCGTTGTGGGATAGCGAAGATGAGTGTGGATGTAGAGCTCAAGTTCCCACAGCTGTCACCATGTTGTTCAAACTGCCTCAGTCAACAGTCGTGCTAAAATGGGCATTGGGCAGCACAGTGGGCTACTCGTGGTTAGCAATGCTCTCCCTCACAGTGAAGAGGTTCTGGGTTCGAATCTGGCTAAGGCCTTCCTGTATGGAGTACACACATTATCCCTGTGCTTGCATGGGTTTTCTTTGGGTACTCCAGCCCCCTCCCACATTCCAAAAACATGCATGCTAGAGTCAATGAAGACTAAATTGTCCATTAGTGTGAATGTGCATGTGAATGGTTACTTTCTGTTACTTTTTCGGATGTGAAAATTTAAATGGTTGTTTGTCTAGATGTGCCCTGCGATTGACAGGCAACCACTCCAGGTCTACCCCACCAATCACCCAAAGGGCTCCAACTCACCCATGACCCTGAGGAGAAGCGATATAGAAAATAGACGGATGCTTCAATAAACAATAAACACTTTTGTCCTATTTGACATGCTTAAGCTTAATTGTATTCCCAGTGACTTTGGTGATATTAAGAAAAACATGGAAAATGGCAAGAAATCAGTCCTTAAATTAAACTCTTACGAGCTATTTTTGTTGTCATCATTATATTTTTCCCCCAAAAAATGAACCTTTAGTTGTAGCCTAATAGGTACTGAAAATGAACAAGAAACTGAAGAAACAAGAACGGTGCAGAAATTTTTTTTCCATGACTGTATGAGCTGAGCTATTGGTCAAGCCCTTTTACACTGCCAGTAGAAGCCGCCATTTTTTTCCACCACTTTCCGTCTTTCCATTCTGTGTAAATTGACACCAAAATATGGATGAGATAAAGCAGAAACAGCAATTTTCAGCCATCTGAGGTGGGATCAGAGCCGTAAGAAAGGTGGGATGGTGCCTGTGTGTAAATATATTTCTCAATACTCTACATAAAAAATTGTCACTATCCAACAACTATTTTATATGCCACACCAGCCATAAAATTATCTGAATGCTGTTGTGGTGCTATCCCACTTTTAATGAGTTTTCTGTAAAAAGGACTTTTCGATAGGAGCCAGGTTTTCTGTTACAGCTATGATGCATTAACTTGGCAGGATCTCCATGTGAAAGAGGCTTCAGTCTTCTTCAAATACATCCTTGTTATCAATTTATTCTGAAGCTTCATGGTTTGCTAAAACATCTTTGGAATGCAGTAATGCATTACCCATGGACAGTAACGCATGCACGCGCGCACACACACACACACCAAATGTCTTTCCAGGCATGTCTGCTTGTGCTATGGAGGCAGATGTTGACCCTCCCTGCCAATAGCAAATGATTGCAGCCTGGGGGTAGCAAGAAGTATGGCATTGCTGTGGCTGCAGAGTATGTGTTGTTGGGTAGGGGGTGGGTCTAAATGTCTGCTGTGTGGAGACAACACAGCACTGCACACCTCAATATCAGCGGACCAGAGGTTGCCCCCTGACCCAAACCTCCGGAGCTAGAACAATGAGGGTGGGTGCAAGTCGTACGTCAAACTCCTCACGTTGGAAAACCCTGGTGGAGATTAAATCCAAGTCCAGATGTTTAGCGACCAATGGGCTGTTTGAGTGAAAGCAGATAAAAACTGTCGTTTTAGTCCATTCCTTTACAAATCTGTTTGGAGCCTGGGAGCCTGAAAGCAACATTAGAAAATTGGAAGTTTTTGAAAAATGTGTGAAAACAAAGGTCTATTGGTCCTACACAGCCCACAAGAGCATTCAACTTGACTTTTTAAAACCCCCCAAAATTCTTGAATAAGCGGGGATGTACCACTAACAAGCATTTTTGGGCGTCCTGCTCGGACTCCAACGTGGTGCCAACTGCACATAACATGATCATTTCTATCAGAATAATCACCCAACCCTAATATCAACCCTGAAAAAGGCTTGAACAGGTTGTGCAAAATGAGCTATTGTCTTCCATATGGGAAAACCTTTGAAAACCCCCCAAAAAAGTGTCGTTTTTACTCTGTCATTGTCGTGTAAACGTGCCCTGAGAGTAAAAGCCTTGCTAATGAGATGGGGGCAGGGGGACCAATGATTTGGGGATCTCCGCGTCAAATGTTGGGGTTACAGTTTTATATACTGACTATGTTGACTCTGGGTTGTTAACAAAAGGCATTAATAAAATGTTGCCTTACTCTCTAACTTCTTTAGTTTTCAGTATAGATCAGGGGTGTCAAACAATTTTTTGTCGCGGGCCACATTGTAGTTACGGTTTCCCTCAGAGGGCCGTTATGACTGTGAAACCATAAAAATCTTTAATCACCTCATCATTTTTTTTTGTTGTCCTGTTCGGCTGTAACAGCCTAACAGCCGAATCACCTCATCATATTATTACATCAAAAATGTGTAAACTAGTTTTGGAATCAGAAATCAAGGGTAATGGGTTTTTCAACTATTGTTCATATTTGGTAACACAAAAATGCTTGCAATATCTCAATGTTATTTACGAAATATGACAATTTGAAATCTTGGTACAGATTTGAACAAGAATTATGGAAGTTGACACACATGATTTGCCTTTCGGGGGCCACATAAAATCATGTGACGGGTCGGATCTGGCCCCCGGGCCTTGAGTTTGACACCTGTGGTATAGCTGCTTTAAAACTGGCTATTTGTTTGTTTTTGTAATTATAAAAAAAATTTGATCAGACAATATCAAAAAATTTATAGTGATCAGTTTTCACCAGATCGCCCAACCCTCACGCCACGTGTTACTGCAGGGCACATACAAACAAACAACCATTCGCACTCACAGTCACGGGCAATTTAGAGTCACCAATTAATGCAAGTTTTTTGGGATGTGGGAGGAAACCGGAGAACCCGGAGGAAACCCACGCAGGCACGGGGAGAACATGCAAAATCCACACAGGCGCGGCCGGGATTTGAACCCCGGTCCTCAGAACTGTGAGCCAAATGTGCTAACCAGTCTTTCACCGTGCCGCCCTCAGAGAGTAATAATCAAAACAAAACAAAATTTAAGAGACAGATTTTTATATACGACAACTAGCTTGTAGAGGTTTTAATTGTTCTGCTAACATTTACATTTATGAGTTTTGGAAATATAGTGGTTAAGATAAGCGATAACACGCAAGGTGGCGCTGGAATCTTCTACCAAAGTTTTTAACTAAATGCATTCGAGGAAAACCTCACAGTGTCTTCTAATTGTTTTAATTGATGAGCTAATAAATTTTGATGTTTACAACGCTGGAGTCTTACCACTGCCATGCCACAAATTGAGTTTTGGTTAAAATATATATATATATATATATATATTAATCTAAAGTAAAAAGTTAACTATTCAATACTTATGATGCACCAAAATTGTGTGCTGTTTTGATGGTAGCAAAAAACGTGGCGAGCCTGCAGTCTTGTACACTATATTGTAAAAAAATTAATTGGGGGGAAAAAAACTGCGTGTCTACATTGAACAGTCACCAAACCTCACTGCTTTCCGCTGTTCTGGAACTAAGGAGGAATGCTTGTTGCACGCTATTATGCACCACCCCAGCTACCTATGATGCCGACCCAAGACAAATTTGCTTCACGTCCGATGTCAACTCAGCATGTGCCACTAATCATCGCCTCCATGGCAGCGAAAAAGCTACACTTCTGACAAGTATCATCACGATGGGCAGACGAGGACTAATTAACAGGGGAAAGATGGGAATGCCATGCCAATTTGGAAGTTATCGTGACATGAAGTCACAAAACAACAAAATAAGTGATTGGGTTCCACAGTACACTTGTCACATAGGTCTGGCTGGAACTGCGTTATAGTGGAGATTAACGAATGAAGAGCAAAACAGCAAGCAAATTAATAAGTCTCTACTGTATGTAGGAAAATACTGTAATACACGATGTGAGACAGCCACACAGGGACGGAAAACCGTGAATGAATTAGTACGTCACCGCTGTTACGTCACTTGAGAAAATGCGCAGATATAGTTAAAAGTACATTAATATAATATTTATAATATAACCTTTATTAGTCCCACAATGGGGAAATTTGTATCTTATCATCAGCAATTGTGGATACAAGGAAATACAAAAATGGCATCCAAGAGAAGATATTTGGCTGCAAACGCATCTGCCATTACAAGGTTAATTCAATAAATATATTAAATATTGAAGCCATGATTTACTAATTACAATTATAATGATTATGTTGTGCAAATGAAAAGTGTTTTTATCCTATTACATAATATAATGCAATAACTCTCCCATGGTAATGTCCTTGACATGAATTAATTTTAAAAATACAGAAATTCAGAAGACCTTTTCTGGAATCGAATTTCTATAGGTTGGCAGCTCTGCCTTCATAGCCATAAATGCAATTTTACTAACAATTGGCAGGTTTTATTTATTTTAATTAATGTAAAGCATTTTGTGTTGCATTTTTTTGGATGAAAAGCGCTGAGAAATAAAGTTTGATTGATTGATGAATAGTTTCTTTTGGTGTTTTGGCTTTCAGTTTTCAGCCTTGGGTTCCTCATCTTCGGTTTTCAGTTTCAGTCAAGACTTTTCAGTTCGCTGCATCACTGCATTTACTACTGTGAGATCCTATAACCTCATACGTGGCAGCGGTTCAAACTCCCAGATTTAGAGGCATAGTCTTTCCCACAATTTTTGCTGCATTCTGAATTGTACAATCTCAGGGTATTGACACTCTTCAGTATTTTTAAAACAAGCGAGTCTGTCACCTAATTAGTTTTAGCTGCAGGAAACAAAACTGTTAAGGGGGTGGGGAAATCAGTGCCTGAAGCACAAATAGAAGCAATATGCCACTCACTGGCATTTCATAACCTTTCAAAAAGACACGATGAAAAACTCACAACACACAAACACAACCTCTAACCCAAGGCAAAGTCAGCGCAAGCAGCATAACAGTCTCAACTGCCAGGCCAGCTGTTTAATGATTTGTATGCTGGTGAAAGAGCACACAGATGATTCTGAGTGGCCCGGATGTCACATGACTAGATGGGCAGTCCATCATATTGACAAGGCCTGACTGACCGCCCTGTGCCAGATGCGGTGCAGGCAAAAACCAGTGGAAATCAATTTAATGGTGTGGAAGAATGACTTGGCTTGGCTGAAATCTTAGTCAAGAGGACTCTAGGGGATGCAGTGCTCCAGGCAGCCAGGCTCGAGGAGAAAAGGTGGGGCCAAAGTGGGCTTGTATGACCCCCAAAACTGCTCCCCCCCCCCCCCCCCCCATCCCTTCATAGTCCACACAGCTGCAAACACAGGCAGGTGAAACAATTAGGGCCTCAGGCTGACCGGCTGCAGCTGCATTGCACTCAAACTACACCACACCCCTGCTCTTTTGCAGACTTTAAGCGATCGTTTCTATTGGGTTTTTAGGGGTACGTCAATCTGATGCTCAATCAATCAGAGAGCAGTGTTCAGAGAGGCAGAGCATGCTCCTTTTTCCATCAATTTACGAACGAGCGTGTTTGCCATTGGCAGAGGTACGTCAGTGCGTCCGTCATATGGAATGTGTCAGTTCTGCCGGTAAAACAGTCAGTCACACCAAGAGTACTCTGAATAACCAAACGGCACAGTCCAACAATGCTCTGAGTATCTGAACGTTCCGGAGTGTAGAGAGCGGGCTCGGAGTTCATTTCCGAACGTACCCTCAGAGCACAGTGGGAGCGTCAGATTGAATATCCAAACGTACCCTTGGATTCCCACTGAAACATGATTGGCTCCTGCGTCACGCCAAGGGCAGGCTACCCCTCATCCACACGAACTATCAGCATCGGGGCACCCCAAGGATGTGTCCTCTCTCCGCTGCTCTTCTCTCTCTACACGAACAACTGCACCTCAACGCACCCAGCTTTCAAACTCCTTAAGTATGCAGACGACACCACAGTCATCAGCCTCATCAAAGACTGTGAAGTTTGCATGTTCTCCCCGTGCCTGGGTGGGTTTTCTCCGGGCACTCCGGTTTCCTCTCATATCCCAAAAACATGCGTGGTAGGTTGATTGAAGACTCTAAATTGCCCATAGGTGTGAATGTGAGCGCAAATGCTTGTTTGTTTCTATGTGCCCTGCTATTGGCTGGCGACCGGTTCAGGGTCTATTTACATCCAGAAGGCTAACTTCCTGAGCACAGATCGATCCAGTGGGATCGTAGGAATATAAATCGATACATCGATAAAATGAATGAATTGTTACGCCACTAATATACAGTCAATCATATACAGTATACTGAGCTGACACGCTGGGCTAGGCTGCAGCCCATAAACTGTCTATTGTTGAGGTTTAAAGAGCAGCCTTAAATGTATGCACGTCAATGGCAGAAACCTCCCAATGACCTGTGGGGGGCCAGAATGGCTTTTTTGGGGGGGGTGTCCAGAATGTCTGAAAATGTCTGATGGTTAAGACTTGATATTATATTGGTTTATTAATTATACATTCACATGAAGTGACACTTTAACATACTTTGTAGGATTGTGTTCTTTATAGTGGCTGTTTTTATGTTGTTTGAGGCGGACTTAGCTTAGAATTTCAATTCAAATAATAAAATACAACCATCTAACAAAGAATTCTTGCTTAACTTCCCCTTGCAAAATTACAACTTCAATCTTTAGTGTGATATTTTTCTATCATAAGATTACTACTGGCGGCACGGTGTCCGACTGGTTAGAGCGTCAGCCTCACAGTTCTGAGGTGCGGGGTTCAATCCCCGTCCCCGCCTGTGTGGAGTTTGCATGTTCTCCCCGTGCCTGCGTGGGTTTTCTCCGGGCACTCCGGTTTCCTCCCACATCCCAAAAACATGCATTAATTGGAGACTTTAAATTGCCTGTAGGCATGACTGTGAGTGCGAATGGTTGTTTGTTTCTATGTGTCCTGCGATTGGCTGGCAACCAGTTCAGGGTGTACCCCGCCTCCTGCCCGATGACAGCTGGGATAGGCTCCAGCACGCCCGCGACCCTAGTGAGGAGAAGCGGCTCAGAAAATGGATGGATGGAAGATTACTACTGTTTTCTCAGAATTTTTTAAAAATTATTATGATATATAATTATTGAAATAATACAAATTAAGTATAAAAACAATGTGACTTTTCTTGGAAAATAAGGTCTCTGAACAAATTCTTTTCCAATTTTTTTCCCCCCAAAATATAATGACTTTTTGGGGAAAAATAAGACTATTTTTCTTAAAATAAATGTTGACTTATTTTTTCTTTTTAATATGGCCTTTTTCCCATACTCCCAGGGTGGAGTAAATGGTCCGCGTGCTATATTTTCCCTAGGCGTAACTCTTTATTTTTAACAGTCCAGACTGCGCACTTTTGACTTGGAGACGATGCAAGCAAGTGTTTTCTAACTCCGAAAGAGGGAGCTGCCTCCGGAAAAGTGATAACAATAACAACTAGTCTACTTTTCTCTCCTCCGTAGGGGAGCAACAAGTGCAGGCGAGCTTCAAGTGCACAACTGTGCCGAGACACAGCAGCGGCACCAAACAGAGGCTAGCTAGCGAGCTAGCACGGGACGGGGGGGGGGGGGGGGGGAAGATAGAAAGAAATAGAATAAAGTGAATTTCAATTAACTTAAACTCACCGAGGAACGCTTGTTTTCCCCCCTGCTTTCTTCGTCGACCCGGTGCGGGGAGGAAGAAACGGCGTGACAAAGTTGGGTGAGTATGTGCCTCTCAGCGGATCCGCATGATGGCTGCAGCCAGACTGATTCTAAAAAGTGTGTCGCTGCGGGCCGACTTTCCGAGCGACTCTCATAAGGGAGGGAGGGGGGAGGGAAGGAGGGCGGGAGCAGGGACTCCACCAGCCGACCACAAACTTTTCTTTGATATTTATGTCACAGTCAAATTCCTTTAAATTTACAAATTTCAATCCTGCGTCCAGGATCCATCCATCCGTTGTCTGTACTGCTTCTCCTCACGCGGGTCGCGGGCGTGCTGGAGCCTATCTCAGCAATCTTCGGGCGAGAGGCGGGGTACACCCTGGACTGGTCGCCAGCCAATCGCAGGGCACATACAAACAAACACCCATTCGCACTCCAATGACCTCTGTTGTAAACCGCCATCACACAGCCTTCATAATTCATGCTAAACCAATCAAATAATGTGGCTTCCAACAATCTGAAAGCAGACCCAAGGACATACCCGAAGCCCCCTGGCCTGGAGACTCTAGGTTAGGTGGGGCAAGAGGGTCCAATACGTGGGTCAAAGGTTACACAACATTTTCCTTAAAGGAGTAGTGGAGCGAAACGGAGACAGGATGACTCTTGTGTCACTTAAAGGGCCTTTTCTGTGCGCACCATGAATACAAAAACATCTCTATAGTAGGGATGGGGAAAAAAAAGTCCACCTCTGTGACTCCTTTGTGGCTCATAAAATAACAAATTATTCAAAATTGGACAGACGCAAATCAACCAACTTCCTGTTCGCTTTCACCATACGCATGAGGAAAAATTGACAGAGGCCATGAGATGTTAGTCACCTTTTTTTTCCATTTAGACATGCTATAACAAATGCAGAGTAGGTCACAGTGATGAGTGGCCTTCTTCTCCATCCATCCATTTTCTTCCGCTTATAGGAGGTCGGGTCACGGTGAAAGAAGATTAAGCAGGAAAGTCCAGACTTCCCTCTCCCCAGCCACTTCGTCCAGCTCTTCCGGGCGGATCCCGAGGCGTTCCCAAGCCAGCTGGGAGATGTAGAGTTCTCCGGCGTGTCCTGGGTCGTCCCCGAGGCCTCCTTCCGGTAGGACGTGCCCGGAACACCTCACCAGGGAGGCGTCCGGGGGGCATCCTAACCAGATAACTGAGCCACCTCATCTGGCTCCTTTCGATGCAGAGGAGAAGGATGACTGAGCTTTTCACCCTATCTCTAACGGAGAGCTCAGACACCCTGAAGAGGAAACTCATTTCGGCTGCTTGTATCCGCGATCTTGTTCCGCTGACCCACAGCTCGTGACCATAGGTGAGGGTAGGAACGTAGATCGACCGGTAAATAGAGAGCTTTGCCTTTTGGCTCAGCTTTTTCTTCACCACGACAGACCGATCCAGAGTACGCATCACTGCAGACACTGCACCTCGGCCGCGCCTAGAAATCCTGTCCATAAAGATAATGAACAGAATCAGTGACAAAGGACAGCCTTGGCGGAGTCCAACTCTCACTGGAAACATATTAGACTTATTGCCGGCAATGCGGCCCAAACTCTGACACCGGTCATACAGGGGGCAAACAACCCTTACTAGGGCGTCCGGTACCCCATATTCCCGAAGCACCCACCAGAGTACTCCCCGAGGAACACCGTCGAACGCCTTCTCCAAGTCCACAAAGCACATGTAGACTGGTTGGGCGAACTCCCATGCACCTTCGAGGATACTTCTGAGGATATAGAGATTCCTCCTGAATCTGAGAATCGACTTCCAGACAGACCCCCCTCTCCCGAACCCCTGAATAGACCTTACCGGGGAGGCTGAGGAATGTGATCCCCCTATAGTTGGAACACATCCTGCAGTCCCCCTTCTTAAAAAGGGGGACCACCACCCCGGTTAGCCAATCCAGAGGCACTGTGCCCGATGTCCACATGATGTTGCAGAGGCGTGTCAACCAGGACAGCCCCACAACATCCAGAGCCTTTAGGAACTCCGGGCGGATCTCATCCACCCGCGGGACCTTGCCACCGAGGACCTTTTTAACCACCTTAGTGACCTCAAACCCAGATGGTACACTTAAAACATGCTTCCAAGGAGCATCTCAAGCAAAACTACAAATTGTGTACCTTGCTATCGTCCGGCGGTGAGTTGAGGGTTAAAGACAGATGATATAAGACAAATTTGCAAAGCAGCTGACTTTGTCTTCACTCACTCGCTGACGTCCTGCTAAGAGGAAACAGGTGACCGAGGAATGTGCACTGAAGTATCAGTAGCGCGCAGATGATTTGTTGCAACTTGAGACGGACTGCTACTTTTTAAAAGATACAGACGTACAGTTAGTGTGCAAAGGTCTTGGGGCACAGCTTGCTTTGTTGTTTTAACCTTTTTCCACAGCAGTCAGTTAATAAAATATACAGTATATGTCCAGCCATCCATTTTTTTTATAACGCTTGTCCTCATTAAGGAGCCTATCAGCTGACTTTGGGCAAGAGGCGGGGTATATCTTGGACTGGTCGCCACTCAATCACAGGGCACATACAGATAAACAAGCATTCAAATTCAGATTCACACCGATAGACAATTTTGAGTTTTCAATTAACCTAATATGCATGTTTTTGAAATGTGGAAGGATGCCAAAGAAAACCCTACAGAAAATGCAAATTCCACACAGAGCTGAGATTCAAACCTTGATTCTCAGAACTGTAAGGCCAATGTGCTAACTACTAGAACCAGTGTTGGTGAGTAACTAATTACATGTAAAAAGATTACATGTTTCATTCACAAAATTTATCTGCCAGTAATTGTAATATAGTTACATTACTGGGAGGAAATGTCTAATTAAGTTACAGTTGCTTTTGGAAATTTCCATGATTACAATTTTAGTTAAATTTGAGCTGAGCTCAGATTTATTTTTTTTTTCTTTTGACTTCTATCTTCGTTTTTTCTCAGATTTTTTTCATTTCATTTGACTTCTATCTTCGTTTTTTTTTTAACTTGTCCTGTTCAGCTGCATGGCCTTGCAGAATGGTGGATCTGTATGCCTTTGTGCTGTTTTTTGGATGATACGTATTCCAAAAGAACGACAAAAAGAACTACATACTTAAAAAAGGACTACCAGTTTACTCATTATTCTCAAAGCGCTTGTGTCTCTTGTCTGCTAAAGGGTTAATAGTTTTATGATGTACAGATAAAATGTTACTTTAAAAATCCCCTGTACAGTTAATAAAGGTGACAGTTTGACCCATGAGCATTTCAAAATTCCTAATCGCAGTGGCAGGAAGTCAGAAATAATTCCCCCCGTGCACAATGGATGGAGCGTCACGCTGCAAGGTGTGGATTTACAGTCTAAGTATACGATTTCCATGCCTGAACTCTTCAGACACACCGGTTGGATATATTTAGCGTCTCGAGCTGGTGGTATCCGTGCTCCAAAGGCAGACTGCAATTATTCTCAACCCGGCAAGGGTATGCAGGGGCTGGTCCTACATCAGTCTCGAGAGGACACTGCCTGGTTAAGATTATAACACATAGGTCACAGGTCACGGCTGACTGTCCTGACTTTATGAATGTTGCAAATGGCAAAAGTCGAGAGTAAAAATATATTCAAATATAGTAAAAATATATTCTAATATATGAAGAAAAGTTTTATAATAATAATAATAGTCATAATAATAATAATAATAATAATATATCCCAGTGACTTTCAGCTGAGGACTTTTCACAATTGAAAACAGTTGGATGGATAACAATAACATTCGTTCATTCATTTTCCGTACCGCTTATCCTCACTATCCCAGCTCTCTTTGGGCGAGAGGCGGGGTACACCCAGAACTGGTCGCCAGCCGATTGCAGGGCACATATAAACACAATCAGTCATACTCACATTCATACCTATGGGCAATTTAGAGTCTTCAATTAACCTACCATGCATGTTTTTGAGATGAGGGAGGAAACCGGAGTACCCGGAGAAAAGCCACGCAGGCACGGGGAGAACATGCAAACTGGCAGCAGCCTGTAAAATACTGTAAATTACTCCATTATGTTGCTGTATTCAGTAATCTTAGAAAATACAGTATTTAATTGGATATTAAGTGACAGTATGATAATGGACTAATTTAGTATTTTACAGGATCACTGCTGCCAGTAAAGTACTGTAATTTTTACAATAAGACGTTTTACAGTGTACAGCTCAATTTACACACACTTAAAGGGAGCACCCATAGAGATTCCATTTTATTATCACTCGTGGAGGCAGCATTTCATCATCTTGCTGCTGAATTACACTTGGTCAGTTCTTGTAGCGGTGTGTTGTATGACATCACCACACACCAATACCCCCTGCACGCCCACGTCGACAACTCAGCTGAACATTTGAGTGTGTGCCAGTTTTTGAAAACTAACCCTGGAAACATTGTTAGCTAACACTAATCTATCCTAACACTGCAGCTCCCAGAGACCAAAATCAATTTCCCCCAAACACATATTGCGATAACATTGACGTATACTGTACATAAACTCATGATAAAGACCACAGAGGACATTTTGCAGTTTACCTAACCCTCTCAAAATCAGGAACCATTTTGGCTGCTGACTCGCAGCTTGGTAACATTGCCCTATAAAAGGTGTTTCCCACACTTCCTGTGCACTGAAGCAATACAAACATCATTGAATCGTGTCATGATAATGTGCAACCAAGCTCTTCTCATCAACCGAACCTCACCGAGCCTGTTGTTGAGCTGCTCAAATATCATTATTATGCACACTTCCTGTTGAACGGACACAAGATATGTTGACAAAGGGCAATATTTCTGTTCTCACCCGAGGCTCTTCCCTCTCAGATGTACACTGCATATTTCTGGCTCATTATAAGTATTATATCATGTGCTCGTTCTACAGATGGACCATATAGCGCATCCTGACCAACTGCATCACGGTGTGGTACGGAGCCTGCATCGCATCCTGCCGCAGGTCTATCCATCGCATAGTGAGGGCAGCTGAGAAGATCACCGGAACCTCTCTTCCCTCCCTGCAAGACATTTACAGCAATCGCCTCACCCTCAAAGCCCTCCGCATAGCGGGGGATGCCACTCATCTGTCACACAGCCTCTTCAGTCTGCTGCCAGGAGACTGCGGAGTCTTCGGGCCAGAACTAGCCGACTCAAAGACAGTTTTATTCATCAGGCGGGCAGGAATCTGAATTTTCTGCCCACTCTGCCCCCTCTACCTGTTCTCTGCCTACCTGAAATCTAAACTCTCCCCACATACTTGCACACACACACACACACACACCAGACTCAGGGTCGCACCAGCCACTCTAGCATTATTGGGGTTTTGTCATCTAATTTATATGTCTTATTTGCTTTGGTTCGCTGACCTTGACTATGTTGCGCACGTCACCTGATCTTTGATATTGCACATTCAATTAATACTTTTTATCTGTATATACCATAGTTTTATTGAGCTTTTTATATTGATGTTATTATTTGTACCGTCTTTGTAGCACGGGCCCTTGAGTACCGTAATTTCAAGCCTCTGTATGTGTTATGCATATTGAAGAATTGACAATAAAAGCACCTTAACCTTGACCTTGAACAATTGAGGTGTTGTGTCACTGTCTAAAACAGATAAATAACTGGATGAGCCAAAACCTTCTCAATTCAACCACAACAAAATTAAGATCATTGTTTTTGGCACTAAAGAAAAGAGGAATGCTGTTAGTAAATACCTGGAGTCCGTCTTTATCAAATCAACCTTTAGCAGCTGAAGAACATATCCAGAGTGAAGGCTTGCATGTGCCAAGCAGACCAGCAGAAGCTCATTCATGCTATTATCTCAAGTAGACTTGACTATTGTAATGGTCTTCTGACAGGACTCCCTAAAAAGAGCAGATATATGTGTTCTGACCAGAACAGATAAGTCAGAACATATTACTCCAATTCTAAAGTCTCTACACTGGCTCCCAGTCAGATTTAGAATAAATTTTAAAGTTCTGGTACTGGTCTATAAATCCCGAAATGGTTTAGGTCCTGAATACATGAAAGAAATGCGAATGGTATGTAAACCCAGGGTTCTGAGATCTAAAGACTCAGGTCAAATAGTCAATAGCAAACATGGTGAAGCAGCATTTAGTTCTTATGCTGCACACAAATTGAATAAGTCGCCAACAGAAGTGACGTCAGCCCCAAGTGTGAATGTTTTGAAGTCCAGGTTAAAAAATCTTATTTTTGCTCGTGCTTTTTAAATTATCTTTCTTGCACTGTACGCTGTTTTTATTGTATTTTTATTTTTCTCTGTTTTAAATGTTTTTGTTTTGTTTTTTTAGCAGTTTTTGTTTTCTTTGTCTTTAAAGCACATTAAGTTACCTTGTGTATGAAATGCGATATATAAATACATTTGATTTTGCTTTTCTTTGTAGTACCTTTGCTTCTCTTTCTATCGGACAACCCATAATGGTGTCATAATTGGCGGAAATCACAAGGTATTGTTCCGGCTTCAAGTGACAATGTTGACAGACCAGCACCATCTAGTGGTAAATAACAAATATAAAGCATGTCACGTTAAAAGAACCATTTTTTTTTTTTTTAAATCAAAATTGATATGTTGGTTGTGTTGAATGGCTAAATAAGCGAGCACGTGGGGATTAGGTGTTATTTTCCTCACTGGAAATCTACAGTGACTGAGGTAGGTCAAAGGAAAAACAAGAGAAGGCAAGGTAGCAAGCTTTCTCTCATAAGGTGGTCGACTGCACTCTCTAGTGGTGGCTTACTTAATTTTTGTTTTCGTTTCCACAATGTCTGAGGAATGGCTTTTTTTTCCCTCAAAACTTTATTTCAGCAGGCATTTTACATGTTACGTCAAATAATAATGCATTACTTAAATGCATTCTTCTTACTAAACGATATTGGAAGCACAGCCTAATGTAATAATAGCAATTATGATTCAAGTAATGTATAGACAAACTTTTTTTATTTTGTCTGTGTTGCAGATATGCGTATAATACGTATTTTTCAATATATCTTGGAGTGACCAGGTTGGATATAATTAGAAATATATATTTATATAATCTATTATATATGTTATCAATTTAAAATAATCCAAAAATCCGTTTTAAAAAAACGGGCACAATATATGCTAAAGTGACCAAATTGGATACATGTTACTCTCAAATTATCGGCTTGGCATTACTTGCTTAAGCGTTAACCTTAAATTTTGCTGTTGTTGTTGTTATTTTTTTTTACGCAATGGGGCGGTTTAAACGCTCATCGTCCAATCAGACGTCACAGCAATGTCACATGTTTCTACTAAAACTACTAAACCTCGTTCCATGCAATAGGTGGGGCTACGCAGTCATCCTCCAATCAGACGTCCCAGTAACGTCACATGCTGCTGCTCGACCAATGAGAAGCTTAAAGTAAAAGATTTGCCGCACCCAAATCGGGATGATGGTGGACAGGGAGGAGCCAAACAAGGGGGACGATCAATTTAACGCGAGCTGGTGGCTGAAATTTCACCCTGGTATCGAAAATAGCGGAATTCGCCTGCCTGCCTCGGCTTCGACTGACACTGGTTACATATCATCACCTCGTCTACGAAGGGTAAGCTTCGAAAGAACAAGTTTTTCGTCGTTTTCCCGGCGCAACATGGCTCCTGGCATGTTTTTGTACGTGCGCCGTATGTCTTAAGTGGACGCGAGCAAGCTAACGGTGTTTTGCTAATGTGTCGCTGCTTGATCAATGGCGGCAGCAGGGAAGTGGGTGTGCAAGTTTTTTTTTCCCCCCAAGTCGTTTTACTGTAAAAGTACTGCGGTCACTTTTAGAAGAAGGTGAACGTCGTATTTTGTGTTTTATTCCTTGTTATATTTCGCAAATTTAGGCCTGTGGTGCGTTATTATGCATTTTTAAAAGCTGGTAGGGTCGGTGCCGATAATTTTTTGTTTTCTGCAAGTATTGATCCTATATTTTGATAATTTTTGATGCAAAGGTTTTGTCGTGCATCATTTCATTAAGCACATTTAGTAAATAATCAAGTCTTCTCACTTGTATAATTGGGTGCAATGAGGTTACAAGTGTTTATAACTACTAATTACATTATCAAGTTAATCTTTAATAGACTTGATTTAAAACAGATTGACAGCCAGTGTTTTGCAAGGTCAAGGCACAGTTGGCATGCAATTGTAAAGAGAAGTTGACTACTAAATGATAAAGACCTCCTCAATTCCATCGACACGCCTTCAAAAAGTCTGGGGACACAGAGGCGGCTCTCCTATCCCTGGGGTTGAGGTTACCGAGGTCGTTAAAAAGCTCCTCGGTGGCAGGCCCTCAAGGGTGGATACGATCTGCCTGGAGTTCCTACAGACTCTGGATGTTGTGGGGCTGTCCTGGCTGACACAACATCGTGTGGATGTCGGGGACAGTGCCTCTGGATTGGCAGACTGGGGTGGTGGTGGAAGGGGGACAGGAAGGTGTGTTCGACCTAGAGGGGTATCACACTCCTTAGCTTCCCTGTTAAGATCTATTGAGGGGTTCTGGAAGAGGGTACATTTGGGAAGTCGAATCTCAGATTTGGGAGGAACTGTGTGGTTTCTGTCCTGGCTGTGGAACAGTGGACGAGCTCTACACCCTCAGCGCGGTCTTGAGGGTACACGGGAGTCCGCCCAACCAGTCTTCATGTGTTTTTTGGACTTGGAGAAGGTGTTCGATTGTGTCCTGTGGAGGGTGCTCTGGGAGCATGGGGTACCGAACCCCTTAATATTAATAAGGGCTGTTCGGTCCCTGTACGTCACACTGGGAGGAGGCCCTGAGGACGACCCAGGACACGCCGGAGAAACTATGTCTCCCGGCTGGCCTCCGAATGCCTCGGGATCCCCCCGGAAGAGCTGGACAAAGTGGCTGGGGAGAGAGCAGTCTGGGCTTTCAGCTTGAGCTGCTGCCGCCGCTACTAGACCATGGACAAGCAGAAGAAAATGGATGGATGGATGAAGTAAAACAACTCACATTTGAGGTTGCAGGCCTGAAAACTGTTTGCTAGTCATTAACTGTTATGCTGCCAGCTACATGCCATTTGTGTTAGAATCTACTTAGTCAAATGTAATTTTGTAGGCAAATGATACTGGATTAATTAATCATAGTAATTGGCATACAAGTGTAAAGAGAATACAGTGGTGCCTTCACACGAGTTAAATTTTCTCTGTGACCACGCGCGTAACTTAAAACACTATCTTAAATCATGTTTCCCCATTAAAATGAATGGAAATGTTATTAATGCGTTCCAGGGCCCCCCAAACACAGCAACAAAAAAATTGCAACCGTTTTTTTTTTCCATCATGAAATACAGCGCTCTACAGTGTTTTAATTTATAAAAACATACAGTAATAACATCATTTAATAGAATGTAAAGAATGCATACAGACGTATTGAAAGTAGGTTTAATGATGAAACGGAAGACCGTCTCAACTAAGGTGCAATAATAATAGTAATTTTTTCGAATGACGAATATTTTTCTTTCATAATTTTGTAATTATTTGTGAACATATGCAACAAAAACTATCAATTTCCATTATGTGATACAGGGGACATTATATGACTGTTTATTCAGCATGTTTTTACCGTGTCCCCTCATTCCACCATATGAGTCACTTGGCGCATTACTATAAATGGGAATTATACCAAGTAGAAACCAGACTACAGAAAAGGCAGAATATAATAATAATAATAAAGTAGAACATGGTCCACTCGGACTCAATGTCCCCTGCCTACCCCGAGACGTGGGTGAAGTTCTGCCGGGGGTGGGAGTTGAAACTCCTTCTGACAAGGGATTCTGCCAGACGTTCCCAGCAGGCCCTCACAATACGTTTGGGCCTGCCACGTCGGCCCGGCATCTTCCCCCAACATCGGAGCCAACTCACCACCAGGTGGTTATCAGTTGACAGCTCCGCCCCTCTCTTCACCCGAGTGTCCAAGACATGCGGCCGCAAGTCCGATGACACGACCACAAAGTCGATCATCGAACTGCAACCTAGGGTGTCCTGGTGCCAAGTGCACGTGTGGACACCCTTATGCTTGAACATGGTGTTCGTTATGGACAATCAAGTCCAATAACAGAACACCGCTCGGGTTCTGATCGGGGGGGTCGTTCCTCCAATCACGCCCTTCCAGGTCTCACTGTCATTGCCCACGTAAGCATTGAAGTCCCCCAGCAGAACGATGGAGTCCCCAGTGGGAGCGCTCTCCAACACCCCCTCCAAGGACTCCAAAAAGGGTGGGTACTCTGAACTGCTGTTTAGTGCATAGGCACAAAAAACAGTCTCCCCACCTGAAGGCGGAGGGAGGCTACCCTCTCGTCCACCGGGCTGAACCCCAACGTACAGGCACAAAGCCGGGGGGCAATAAGTATACCCACACCTGCTTGGCGCCTCTCACCGTGGGCAACTCCAGAGTGAAAGAGAGTCAAACCCCTCTCGGGAGGACTGGTACCAAAGCCCAAGCTGTGTGTGGAGGCGAGTCCGACTATATCTAGTCGGAACTTCTCGACCTCACACACCAGCTCGGGCTCCTTACCTGCCAGAGCGGTGACATTCCATGTCCCTAGAGCCAGCTTCTGTGCCCGGCCGGGCCCCATGGGTGCAGGCCCGGCCACCAGGCGCTCGCCTTCTTGCCCCACCACCAGGTTTGGCTCCAGTGGGGGGCCCCGGTGACCCGCGTCCGGGCAACGGAAAACGAAGTCCATTGTCGTCATCATTAGGGGTCTTTGAGCCGTGCTTTGTCTGGTCCCTCACCTAGGACCTGTTTGTCATGGGTGACCCTGCCAGGGGCATAAAGCCTGTATAGACCCTGAAAAAAACACACCTGTGTATGACTATTGCAAAAAATTGTGTTTTCCCTATTTTCCCCTGACATTTTTCATACAGTGTAGGTAATGTGACTTTGGAGAAATAATTGTAGGGGGATATCACATACTTCTTGTCCAGTACTTGGACTATTTTTCTGCCATTTTGTTTAGATGGTTGAACCAGATTAGTTGTGTTACACTGCGGGACAGACAAATCTGCTGCACTCTTTATAGTACATACTGTATTACTTCCTGTTTAACGTCGCTTGCCTTGAATCGGAACATGTCCAGACAATGGATGTCGATCCCTTTCAAGGCACTGGCTCCTCACCATGATTATCATCATCTCCAATGTTTGCTGTACTTTCTTGGCATGACTCGCTCTTCTTAGTCCACCGAGTAACTGAGGCTCCTGCTGTAGGGTGTGCTTGGCGCCGTGCACTTGTTATTTGGGCAGCTTAATGAAGCCTTAAGGCCTCTTTATACTTACGCGGTCGCGCGGCCGACGTGACCGACTAATTGGCCCGCGCGGCCCCTCTGCTTAGCGTGACGTGCACACAGCAAAGATTGTTGCTGCGCGTCGAACACCGCGGAGGTCATCTCGTGATTGGGCCGTTTTAGTCACATGCTGTGATGACATACTCAGCGTGCTCCTTGGTTCAACATACCATCTACGCCGCCGCCTTCCCGATCGATTTTCCAGCATAATTAAACGTATCATCTGGCCATCTAGGTCCATTTGTTCTATCAGACACTGTACCATGGTCACCATTGTTGTTGCTTTGTTCCTTGTTGCGGAAAGGTAAGTAAAAACGGTTACCGGAAATGGCCCAAAAATGCAGAGGAAACTCCACCCTGTGGCCTCCTAGCCAATACCAGCCGTAGCGACACCCCCGACTTGGAGGTGAACTGCAGTACATTTTCAAAACTTCGCGCGTGGGTTGCGCTTGAGTATAAAGGCAAACTACACGCGGGACAGCCGCAGTGACGTCAGCGCGGTCACCGTCCGCGCGAGTATAAAGAAGAACCATGTGCTTCAGAGTCCGCATTTTAAATGTAAGAGAAAGAATTGCATACAATAAGGTTAATTTAACTGTGGCAACCAAAATCGTGATCACGTATAAAATTCGATTAATTGTGCAGGCGTACATGCACTGCTAAAATTACAAAACAACTCACCATTTTAAGTCTCATAGTGGGAAAGGGTTTGCTCTATACTAGTTTTTAGCTGTTACGTAAACATAAGCAGCTACATGCCGTTTATTTTTGCATCTACTTGGTAAAAATAAATGTGTGTAGGTATTTGAATGCACTTTATGGTTATCAATCATAATTTGCAAACAAGTGTAAATAGAAGTGAACCACTATATGATAAATACAACCCAGATTAAGTAAAACGGTGCACCATTTTAAGTTGTGGGACAGGAAATGTTTTTTCTCCATCGGAGTCATTAGCCAATTAATTTACTAGCTACATGCTATTTACGTTCGTGTCTACTTGGTAAAAAGTATTTGTAGATGATTTCCATGCATAATAAATAAGACTAGGCTGTTGCAGGATTGGAAGTGTTTCGCTTCGTGCCAGTCATTAGCCGTTGCGCTTCCAGCTATTTGCGTTGGCATCTACTTGCTACTTCTGCACTTGATATTGAATTGTATCATTCCTATTGTACTGAGCCGTCAGACACTTTTACACATCACAGTACGATTACAAATTCCATGTTTATCATCACACTTGTTTTTGCAAAGCCCTGTTCGGCCCCTCCTCATGCACAGGACTTAGTCACTCTGGCTGTGTGTTGCCACCACTACAGGCACTACACACATCACTTATGCATGGCTGTTAGTGTGTGTGTGTGTGTGTGTGTGTGTGTGTTTACTCTACTCCTACTCTTTCCACACCCTTTACTGCAGTGCAGTTCAAAATTTGGTCCTTGTTTCTGTTCATCCATCCATTTTTCCATCTATAGCGTTTTTACTCATTACGGTTGCTGGCGAGCTAGAGGATCCCAACTTTGGGCGAAAGGCACCCTGACTGCTTGCCAGCCAGTCATATGGCACATATTGACAGGCAAGCATGCACACCTATGGACAATTTAGTCTTTAGTGAACCTAACATGCATGTTTTTAGAGTGTGGGAGGAAGCCAGAGGGCTCAGAGAGAACCCCCGCAAGCATGGGGCAAACATGCAAACTCCACTTCTTAGCTAGCTGAGTTTCAAACCCAGAAACTCAGAACTGTGTGGCAGATGTGCTTTACTACTCATCCCCATGCTGCTTGTACTTGCTTTTCTAGTGTCTATTTGACTCCTTCCTTCCTTTTTGTGATTACTTGGTAGGCTTCTTTTTTTAATGAATTTGAATGCAGACCATTTTTTGAAAACGTTCCCATTGGAAATAATAGAAGGTCGGAATAATGTATGGTAATGGATGGATGGTAGAAATAATGTGTTCCAGAGTAAAACTGGTGCTGTCTTAAAATATTTGATAAATATACAGATAATTTTAAAGTAACAGTTGAAAAGTTCCAAATTTTTTAAGGGGAAATTGAATGCACTGTGCATTCTCCATTTTTGTCAGATTTATTTTCCATAGGATATAATGGAAATTGAATTAATCAGTCCCTGAGTCAAACTGGCACCATCTTAAAATGGTTAATAACTGTGCAGTCAAGTTTCAAGTCTTAGTGTTGAGCGAAGCCACCAGACGTGCGTCATTAGTGGATGCGCGATCGCGCTGGCCCCGTCGAATGAAGGAGGGCCGTTGTGTGAATTAATGTAAACTCCATTTGTGGATTATCTAATTTATCTTCCAGTGTGCGAACGTTGGAAAGGAAAATGCATAGGAGTGGCATTCTGCAGTTGTTAGCTTTTACCTTGGCTGTTAGCCCACCACGACTACCATGGTACTGCATGCGGCCAAAGGCGGTGCGGTGGACGACTGGTTAGAGCGTCAGCCTCACAGTTCTGAGGACCAGGGTTCAATCCCCGGCCCCGCCTGTGGGGAGTCTGCATGTTCTCCCCGTGCCTGCGTGGGTTTTCTCCGGGCACTCCGGTTTCTTCCCACATCCCAAAACCATGCATGAATTGGTGACTCTAAATTGCCCGTAGGTGTGAATGTGAGTGCGAATGGTGTTTTGTTTGTATGTGCCCTGCGATTGGCTGGCAACCAGTTCAGGGTGTACCCCGCCTCCTGCCTGATGATAGCTGGGATAGGCTCTAGCACGCCCGCGACCCTAGTGAGGAGAAGCGGTTCAGAAAATGGACGGACGGACGGACGGATGGATGACTATTTTTGGTGTCGTAAGCGAAGAATTGTGGTCAAAATATTCCTGACTGCCTGGCTGGCTGCTGGCAACCAGCGTACCACAGAATGAGACTGCACTTATCGGTCCAGTTTTTATTATTATTATTATTTTTTTTAAATTAGACTTAGTGGTGTGACTTCATTGTTTCCAGTAGTGTCCCGATAATTATTGATCCGATAGTTATCGTGCATTTCTAGTTGGCCGTCTACATCTTTACTCAGTGCACTTTCAGTGCAAGGAGACTAGTACTTTTAAGTCATTGTTTAGTTTTAGTTCAGTTTATTTTAGTGTTTCTGGCAACGGCATACAGACCAAAATTGCATTGATAATTCAGCGTAGCACTCCTTTTCACTCAGTGCCACCTCTTGTCAAACAACGTAAGCAGATGAACACAAATGTATGACACCTGCTCAAGGTCCCTTGAGCTGTTTTTCTTCATGTTTTGGAGCGAGCCTGTACAGTCCCACCCATGTCAGGTCGTAAACTACAGTGATTTGCAGGCTGGTGCATCAGTGGCAGCTTTCCACCACACCCTCACTTCCGTTCAGTGTCCATTCCAGTTGAGAGTGCCTATTTTCCTTATTTCCCTCCTATAAATGCATGTTTAGTGATACAGTTTAGCCGTGTGTCTTTTTGCACAGACTGTACTGCTGTGATCTTAGCCCACAGCCGCTCTTACATAACAGTAATCTTCACAAGACTGGCCTGTTTCCACGGCAACATGTTGTGTCTCCATAGATATGAAACTCTCAAACAGGACTGGTGATCCGCCAAGCCCTGCCTCCCTGCATCCACGTTTCTGAGGTGAGATGAGTAGTTGTGAGAAGGCAGGCAGGAGAAATCTTCTGACAGTATAGTTGCTAACGGTTACATTTGGGAATTGTGTACCTCTTTACTGTACTATAAGGTAACAGTGTGCTATTCCTTCAGTGCGACACTAGCTCCTTTTAGATTTTATTACCTTTTGCTCTTATACAAGTGTAAAAAGAAGTGAACTACTAAAGTGGAGATTGGGGCTCGAGTCACTTCACTTGACTAAGTCACCAATTAGGACTTCGGACTTGCTTGCCTAAAATTTATGAAGGACATGACTTGGAGTTGAACTTCATGATTTGTCAAGTCTTGCCTGTTAAATTTGAAAATCTGCATTATCATGGTAGCTTGGAATTTGTTTAGTTTTTTAAAGTAATTTTTTCTTTAATGTGTGCAAACCTGGCAACCTATCAGTATGATATGCAGTGCAGAGGCCACCTGATGAAGAAAGTATCATGGATGGAGCTTCAAAGATTAAGTTTGGATTCAAGGATTATGCTTTCAAAAAAAGCACGGAAAAGAACAGTAATCTGCAAGTTTTGCAACTCAAGAGATCAGAGACACAACAACTTTGACATCTAACATTATCCATCACTATGAATCCCACAAAGACAGCTAAACTATGTTAACTTCCTAGTTAAGCTAACAGATAGCTGGTCAAACATTACCGGTATCCAAACTTCATGTCACATTTTAATTGAGAAGGCAATAACATAACGGACAATACAAGTTTGGGACCATGAAAACGATGTGATTGTTTGATGTATGTTAGCTAACTAATGCAAGTACAGACACTCAATGCAAAGTGGCTGATGTGCAAATATATGTTGTGACTATGCAAATTAGTATTACATTGTATGATTTATGGGTTGCTTAACCCAAGGTTAAGACCTACTGTAATTTCTCATGTATAATGTGCATTTTGGCCCCAAAAAAGATTGTCAAAAGTCAAGTGCGCATTATACGTAGGTATAAGAAAAATGTAAAAATTCTTTCACATTTTATAAAGGTATACCGCCACCTGGGGGTTATGAAAAAGGTGTACACTTTCATTCCAATAAGACACCACCATCTAGAGGTTATGAAAAAGATGTAGCCTACACTTTCATTCCAATATCACAGGGGTACGTATGACTGCTGATATATATATTTCTGCTCATAAGTTTACATACCTTGGCAGAATTTTTGAAATATTGTTTTTTAAAATATGACTGATGACTGAACAACAACCATCATTATTTTCTTTATGGTTTTTTTTTAAAATGATTGTGCTTTTCTGAAATGCTAGAAAGTTTAATTTGAATACCATGAAAATAAAATTAAACGTGTTTCCCCTGGTCCTTCATGTTTTGTTTAAAGAATTGTACACATTTTACAAATTCTGCCCGGGTAATCAAACATATGAGCGTAACTGTGTGTTTTCGCACTTACTAAATAAAAGCAGGGCTGTGAATTTCAAAATAAGAGCAGTTACATAAAAAGGAAGTATTGAGTTTTTAAAGAAAATGCTTATGAATAATTCTTTGAAAAAACAAATAAAATACAGATAATACTTAAGTTTTTGATCATATGAGTGGAAGCAAGTTGATGGTGCGTGTTATACATGGGAAGAAGGGTTTTCCAAAATTTTTAGGTCAACTTTGTATTATACCTGGTCACTTATTTTATGAGAAATTATGGTATTACTCCCTACTCTGCTGTAAAGTAAGAGCAGAAATGGTGTACTCACACTTTGTCATGAGGTAGACATTTTACAGTCTACATGCTGACAGACTTGGACCAGAAATTTGCCCTGTTGTGTTTTTTATTTATAAAAAAAAAAAAAAAAAAAAAAAAAAAGCTTCCATAAAGACAATAAAAGCATTTTCACCCGTAGAGGCATCATTTCATCCACTCTACTGTTTGTATGTTACACATTGACACAACATAACTACATTTCATATCCACTGCCACTATGTTGGCAACTTCACCAAGCAATAAACTATGTGCTGTTTATCAGAAGCTAAAGCTGCTAGACTACAGACAATCAAAACATTCTTTTTGTTGAGGCCGCAGTTTATACACTGCTGTGTGTGTGTGTGTGTCTGTGTGTGTGGGGCAGGCACATGGACACATCACCTCACACAAAAAAAAAACCCTCTGCCAATGCGCCAATAACGTCATAAAACAATCAAATATTTGCCACTTATCAGAAGCTTACGCTGTCAGCTAATGGTAATCTGTGCATCCAGCAGAACTAGCACAGCTCTGCTAACTTTTTGACTTTGGCATGATGACAAGGGTGTCACACCCGTGGGTTATTTGGGTGTTTCTGCATCATAGTGCCTGTCCAAGACAGTGTTTCAGTCAGGGAAGTCTAGTGGTTGTTGCTTGAAAATGACTCTGGATCTGGTTAGCGGCTCATGCCATGGGTGGAAAAATTCACAG
Organism: Phyllopteryx taeniolatus; assembly: GCF_024500385.1. NCBI lineage: Eukaryota > Metazoa > Chordata > Actinopteri > Syngnathiformes > Syngnathidae > Phyllopteryx > Phyllopteryx taeniolatus. The sequence continues at coordinate 15,645,401 of NC_084516.1, forward strand.
TTGGGTTGGTACCATGTAAATCAAGTGCAGAAGGGCTTGCTCACAAAAACAGAAATACTGTATATAGATAAAACATTTACTTGGTTGTTTAATTTCACACTTGATGGGTGAACAGGCACTAGAGAGACTCAACGTTTGTATGTGACCTTTAAAAAGTCATTTTTTTCAAAATATGTCCCCTTTAACTATGCTTGGTAGAAACTGGGCTTAGGATGCTAAAGTAGATACATTAAATGTAAGTGTCCAGACAAGTGCTGAAATCTAATAAGTGAGTCAGGGCAGAGAATTTAATTGTTTTGGTTCAGTGTAGTGTTGCCATGGTATTTTTGGCTGAACATTTTGTATTATTGATTCCCCACTGTGGGACAGAGCTCATTAGCCTTGCACCCTTGCACTCGCACAAGTTAGCTACAGTCATCGGTTTAATCGTCTGCTAGCTTGTGTCACTATCTCATTTAAGCAAACCACAATGTTCCTTCCATTTTTGTTCGTTTTATTTGCCTTGTCGTGATTCTGGGTAACACAAAAGTGGAAATCAATGGCAACCTCTCAGGGTAGTCACATGACAGGAAGTAGCAATTTCATCTGATGACAGGCGATGCTGACTTGCTCGTGTATGTTGTTCCGTCAGCATTTTACTGTACTTACCTTGGTCCCATCTTTATTTTGCACATCTGAGGACTATAGATGAGATTAAAGCATATGTTACTAGATGGACACGCCATCATACAAGTACCACTGTCAAATAAAACTATAATAATAATTACAGATACCGCAATTGCGGCCTTATGTGCCTCATGGCACTGAGAGCTCTTTAAAAAAAAAAAAAATTTAAAATGTGCCATTTATTGGCAAGCTACTCTGGTCATTTTCATGCTAGTCTTAAGCCAGCTACTGCTAGTTAAGTTAGGATCTGCTTGCTAAAATTTTTTTTTTTTGTTCATGCAATTTATTCTGCTTCTCATATTGTACTAAGCCCCAGAGCTTTTATAATGTCACAGCAAGTAAAATTTCCTGTTCTGTGGTTTTCATTAAAATATCCAGCCGTTTTACAAAGTTTAAAGCAAAGTTAACTACAATTTCAGAAAAACAAAAATTAGGTAGAACTACTCACCCTTTGAAGATACTTAACACAGACAAAAAAAAAGTGCAGTTTGTTTACAAGCTTCTCTGGTCATTTTCAAGCTAGTCAGTGATGAACCCTCCCCCACCTGTTGACGATTGCTTTTTGGGAAAGGAGCGTAAAAAAGTGCCCCCGAAGTACTGCGCAAACCCACACTAAAAGTTGTTCCACCGCTGTTGAAGCTAGTCATTAGCCAGCTACATGCTATTTACGTTAGCATCTGCTTACTAAAAATACTTTTTTGTGTATCCAGTTGACATTCAATTCATTGTGCTGCGCAACCAGTCTTTATTTTTTTGCAACATATTGCATTTCCGACTCTATGGTTATCATTACAACCATTTTAACATTCTTAATTGTCATAAATGACAACGGTCATCAGAATCATCTTTATTTGCCAAGTATGTCAAAAACGCAAGGAATTTATCTCCGGTAGTAGGAGCCGCTCTAGTACGACAACAGTCAATTGCCAAGTTAATATAGTTAATTGCAAGTTAATATTAGACTTTACACCAATTTTATCGGCCTGATCGGTATTGGCTGATAATTAGCATTTCATGCTGATCGGCTTTAATGTCATAATTCGCCGATCCGACATTGACTCCGCATCTCCATCGTGCACAGTATATTTGAATCCAAAAGCTAGTTTATTTTTATCCTTGTCGCGTGTCTTTTGATGTAGTACTGTAAGTATCTGACAGCCAATAAAGTTATTTAAAAAAAATAAAAAATAACTTGTTGGCGGTGTGGGACAGACAGCACGTAATGCCCGGATCAGACAAATTTGCTCTTTCACGATTGCACTATGTCAGACTACTGCAATAAAATCTTGTATTCCGATACTACCGCATCCCGTTTTTTACAATCATTGGGCTTTATCTTGTCAACTCAAATGATACACTCGTTACCGTGGCGACGACAAGAAGAGTGGATCGCACCGACTGTATTATAAGAACAAAACATGGAAAAACGTGTGTTGGTGGTCGCCGGTGATCAGGAGAGGATGTTCATGTGTCTTTCGCTGTCCCTTGCAGGAGGCCAGGTCAGGATGAACGGTGACTCAGGTGCCGGTGTGGTGACTGCCCACCCTCCTGCCACTGCCCCTCACAAGGAGCGCTACTTCGACCGGGTGGTGGACGAAAGCAGCCCTGAGTACCAGCGCGAGAGGAATATGGCGCCCGCCCTGCGCCAGGACTTCAACATGATGGAGCAGAAGAAGCGGGTCTCCATGATACTGCAGAGCCCGGTCAGTTGGAGAGTTAGCTGGAACCCCCCCTCCCCCACTCACTCATGTCTACAACTTCTAGCAATTATGTGCTGTTTATCAATCCCATCCCTTGTCTAAACCAATGAACAAGGTGTAGTATCGACTGGCAGGCCATGGAGAGACTCGTTCAAAACACAATGTATTAAAACTTGTTTTGATTGGTCACTTAGCTGTCACTCTCCACCGACATTTGAACTATGTGAGCATAAAAATCGACAGCCTTCCAAATAAATCACATGATGATTCCTCAACAGCGATGAATATAACCAACTGAATGCTCAGCACATAGACAGAGTTCCACTGTTTTAGTAATGGTCTATTGTGATGTGTGAAAAACTATTTTTATGGAGGAATGTCGTATTTCCAATTTTTTCACTTTGCAGGTGTTCTGCGATGAGCTAGAGTCCATGATCCAAGATCAGCTGAAGAAGGGCAAGACGCCCACCAGCCTGCTGGCGCTGCAACAGATTGCTGACTTCATGACTACCAGCATGCCCTCCATGTATCCCGCCGTGGCCCAGGGGGGTATGGCAGCGCTCAACATGAGTAAGTCTGACTTGGGCCCTTGCCAGACTGTGTTTTTAAAACCATACTTTTTTTTTTTCTTTGCTATAACAAAAATTAAGGTTGGTGATAATTAGTGATGCACCGAAAAGAAAATTCTAGACCAAAACCAAAAACGGAAACTGAGGAACCTGAAGACGGTTGATCAGTCAGTCAATCAAACTGAATTTTTAAGGGCTTTTCATACAAAAAATGCAACACAAAGCACTTTACATTCATTCGAATTGGGCTTTACACGATCACGATTTTTGGGGCCGATCAGCGAGTTAAAAAAAATAAATAAATAAATAAAAAACCATCACCGATCCGATCACAAGATGGACCAATGTGTCAAAATAGCTTGTTCATTTACTGTATATACTTGTGTACTTTATACTGAGCATCTTCAAAAATATCTTATTGTGGTGATGTATTCTAATCAGTCATGTCAAACTAACATTACAACACGACAGAAATAATGGGTGCTAACTCACTGTAATTAAATTACTTTATTGCAATTAAATTACTTCACACACACCGAAACTTTAGAACATGATTCGACATATCGCCAGCATGTTCACGTACAACCGTTAGTGTTAGCACTAGCTTGCTCGGGTACATAACGTTTTGCTGCCTGCTTGCGAGCCGTATTGTATTAAAAGTACGTAAACATACCTCAAGCAATCCTTGAATTAAAGTCCTCTCCCGAGCACCGGTGACCACTAGCATACGTTTTTCACCATTTTGTTCTCATAATACACATGACGAGTTCCATTGTTGTTGTCGTCGCCGTGGTAACGGGTGTATCCGGTCGCGTTTGAGTTGACAAGATAAAGCCCAGTGATCGTAAAAGACGGGATGCGGTGGTATTGTAAGTTTTTATTGCAGTAATCTGACATAGTGCAATCGTGAAAGAGCAAATTTGTCTTGTAGTCTGATCCAGGTATTATGTGTTGTCTGTCTCAGACAAAAGACACGCGACAAGGCTAAAAATAAACCAGCTTTTGGATTCAAATATACTGTACACGATGGCGACGCATTAAAGCCGATCAGCATAAAATGCTAATTATAGGCCAATCCCGATGAAGCCGATCAGATCGGTGTAAAGTCTAATTCAAATATAGAAATAAATCAAACCTGCGAATTATTAATTATAAAACCACGTTATTTATTAGTAAATGCATGTATGGCTGTGACTGCAGAGCTTGTCTTGTTTGACCTTTTTGTATTTCCTCTATCCAGTATTTCTGATGAAATGATACTAATTCACCGTTGTGGGACTAATAAAGGTTATACTATATTCTAAATATTTATTATATTAATGTATTTTTAAATTTATAGGCCCATTTTCTCAAGTGACGTAGCAGCGGTGACGTAGTAATTTGTTTCCGATTTCCGGTCCCTGTGTTATGTACCTGTCTCCCGCTATCGTGTATTTCAGTATTTTTCCTATATAAACGCGTACTAATTTGCCTGCTATTTTGTTCTTCAAAGTTGGCTAATCTTCGCTATAATGCGGTTCTAGCCAAACCTATGTGACAAGTGAACTGTACCACCCAATCACTTACTTTTGTGTTTTGCGACGTCATGTCACGATAGCTTAGCAACTGGCTTCCCTGCTGTCTGTCTCTCGTCTTATCCTCCCTCCGTATTTTGTGATAACGACACTCGTCAAAATGTAGTTTATTCACTGACAGGGAGGCGATGATTAGAGACTTATGCTGCATTGACAACGGACGCGAGGTGCCCATTCGCCTCCGCGGCTTGGCATCGTATTTAGCTGTGTTAGCTGTATCTTGTAGGTAGCTCAGGGTGGCACAAATTAATATCATGCAACAAGCAGTTCCACCTTAGCAGTCGAACAGTGGAAAGCAGCGAGATTGGGTGACAATAGGGACGCTCCAGTTTGGGGTAGCCGCTAGCCTAATGAGGGTAAAGTCGCGGGGTTTCAACAATTCATTGCAACATGCCAATTTTAAGTATTGCCATAATGAAGACGTTCATTTTTGTTAGGTGTTTATGTTACCAGGAGTTGAATGTGTGCTTTAATTAACTGTCACACCGGTGCACGACTATGCCATTTATCAAACTGTGACTGTAGGTTGTGTGTATCCGCTTTGACAACTGACAGCTGTAAACAAGTTGTACTTACCAGCTACACCAATTTCCTCGCTCACCACTCTACAGGCCACCTCATTTATCAACAGGAGTCCGGGGTCCCCGCAAATCACGACGATCATTGCATCCGCCATTGTTTGAGGACGTTGTGGGTGACGCAGCATATTTTTGATGCCGATTGGCTGTTGCAACGCAGCAAATTTTAGTTGTGTGAGGAGCACTTGAATATTAATCACAATGTCGCCGATTTCAAATCCACCCTTTTTCAACCGGTTTGGTTTTCAAAGGCTGTTGCATACAATGGACAGATCACATAGATGTCAAAATGAAACTGTGTCACTTATTTTATGCATAAATCAGTTGAAAAAATTATGACATGGGACATCAAAGGGCTATAGCACCACCTATATGGCAATATTTTTGCCCCCCTTTGTGCGCCAATATGAACACTTTTCTTCTTTCAGGTTTGGGTATGGTGACTCCGGTGAACGATTTGCGCGGCTCGGATTCCATCTCGTATGACAAAGGAGAGAAGCTTCTCAGATGCAAGCTGGCGGCCTTCTACCGGCTCAGCGACCTGTTTGGCTGGTCGCAACTCATCTATAACCATCTCACAGTAAGATGATTTACAGCAAAACATCAATAACAATGGGTGGAACTCTTGATGTAATGGGGTTTACTCCCTGTCCTCCAGGTAAGGGTGAGGTCAGACCAAGAGCGTTTCCTTATTGCCCCTTTGGGGCTCCTGTATAGCGAAGTCACCGCATCCAGCCTGGTGAGTCCTGATTACTGTTTCTGCTTTGATGTTCTTCTGATTTCTGCTCTGTTTTATTAATACATTTAATCCTCTGTTCATCAGGTAAAGCTTGACCTCTCGGGTGAGATTGTGGATCGGGGAAGCACCAACCTTGGTGTCAACAGGGCCGGCTTCAATCTGCACGCCAGCATCTATGCCACGCGGCCAGATGTCAAGTGCATTGTCCATATACACACGGCTGCAGGTGCAGCGGTAAGTCTGAAAATTAAGCCAGTGAAAATTTTAATTTTTAGAGTCCTGACTACGACCCCGCCCAAAACTCCCTCAGTAGAGGTGCCTGGGAAAGTGGATAAAATTAGCCCACGACCAGTTTCACCAATCTGACACAAAATTATGTGGACATAACAGGACGCACAAAAGAGTTTCTTGTACCCATGCCTTAAATTTAACAGGACACTGCCTGCTTACACAACACAACACAACATTAGCTTCTTATCACAAACCTTTGTTCAATCCAATTCCAGGTGTCTGCTATGAAATGCGGCCTGCTACCCATTTCCCCTGAGGCTCTTGCCCTCGGCGAGGTGGCCTACCACGACTACCAAGGTATACTGGTGGATGATGAGGAATGCGGCATCATCCAAAAGAACTTGGGCAAAAACGCCAAGGTACCATCTCAATTTGTGTGGGTTCTTGATCATGTTTTTTTAGTGTTCATCCTTGGACACTTTCAATGTCCTTACATCACCTTAGGTACTCATTTTGAGGAACCATGGCTTGGTGTCTGTGGGCGAAACTGTGGAGGAAGCGTTCTATTACATCCACAACCTGGTCAATGCCTGTGAGATTCAGGTGAGAGACTTTTTTTTTTTTTCACTTAATGAATTATTTCTTGTTCATCTGTTCATTTATATCTTTTATCTCTATTTTATCAAAATTTTCATTGTTTATTTGCAGCAGTTCTTTTGATTTCTGTGGTGCAAGGTGGCGGTTATCATTGACTGTGGATTTTCTTAAGTAGTTCTGTTAATTTCTATTGTGCTAGGTGGAGATAATCTTGTTTAACTGGAAAAAGGAGTGATTGCATTCATCTCTACGACAGGGTGTGCTGTGGACATTTTTGGTTTGGGATTATAGTCGTTCTGTTGATTTTATATCGTGCAACAACATTGTCATTATCATGAATAGCATTCAAATCAAATCTAAGACACGTGTGTTTGCCTGTGCCTGTGTGTGCAGTGGACTTTTTTTTTTTGTATTATTTGTAGTCATATTAATTTCTATTGAGCACGGTGGAACGATTGCATTACAGCAATTATGACACGTCCAGCTTGCATAAGGCCGTGTGCATGACCAATCACGCGAGGCAATGGCTCAAAAAAAAAAACAAAAAAAAAAATATATATATATATATATATTTTTTTTTTTTTCTTTTTTGGGGGGAACCAACCACAAAACCACCTATTGGCTCTATATACCTGCTTATTCAATAATCCCCCCCCCCCCCCCCATGCAGTTATAATGGGTGTCAATTATATGTCACTATTCTGTGAAGGGCCGGTGCCTATCAACTGCAAATGGCAGGGGGTCCAATGCATTTTATATTATCCAGCCATCCATTTTCTGTACCGCTCATCCTCACTAGGGTCGCAGGCGTGCTGGAGCCTATCCCAGCTATCTTCGGGCGAGAGGCGGGGTACACCTTGAACTGGTCCCCCGCCAATCGCAGGGCACATACAAACAAACAACCATTCACAGTCACATTCACACCTATGGGCAATTTAGAGTCGTCAGTTAACCTACCATGCATGTTTTGGGGATGTGGGAGGAAACCGGAGTGCCCAGAGAAAACCCACGCAGGCACAGGGAGAACATGCAAACTCCACACAGCCGGGGCCGGGACTTGAACTCTGAGGCAAATGTGCTAACCAGTTGCTCATCGTGCCGCCGCATTTTAAATGATGTTTTGTTTATTTTTTTGTAGGTGCGAACGCTGGCCAGCGCTGGAGGCCCAGATAACCTGGTGATGCTTGACCCGGGCAAGTACAAGTCCCGTCCTCGTGTTCCCGAGCCTGCCGGTGACGGGTCCTCTGCCCAGCCCAAGTGGCTTGTCGGGGAGCAAGAGTTTGAGGCGCTCATGCGAATGCTCGACAACCTGGTATGTCAATCTGAAATGAAATGAAATGGACGAGGGATGAGTTTCACAGGATACACCCTTAATCGCTGTGGTCTGGTTCCTATTAGGGCTATAGGACCGGCTATCCTTACCGCTGTCCAGCACTGCGAGACAAAGGTAAAAAGTACAGTGATGTGGAGAACGCTCACTCTGCCGGTTACTCTTATGGCGAGGACAGCGATTCGGGTGCTCGCTCCCCAATGAAACACAGCTTCCAGCGCGGCCAGCGCGACAAGACCCGCTGGCTCAATGCTGGCGGTCGGCCCGATGAGCCCGGCGAGGACGGGCCCGATGGCGGCAGCCCCAAGTCGAAGCCTAAGGTGTGGACGAACATAACACATGATCACGTCAAACCCTTGCTGCAGTCTCTCTCGTCCGGTGTCTGCGTGCCAAGCTGTATAACCAACTGCTTGGTCTGTGCCTACCTTATTGTTCATAGTATATGTCTGTGTGAGTCTGTGAGTGTGCGTGTGTGTGTGTGTGTGTTTCTATTTATAACTACCTTTTTAGTGGTAGCTGGTCGGCATCTTGTTCTGGCTGTGTGGGGAAAAGTCTTATTGCCTTTTATTGCAGACTAGAAAAGATGATATAACAGTAGTCAATTTTGGCTATTTCTTTTCAGATGTCTATTAAAATTGATATACTAACATTCATACTTTAAAAAAAATTGTATTTTGCATTTTCTTTGTCCATTTAAGTGACTAATAACTTTTTTTTCAATTCGTCAATTTGTTTTCATGCCTTTTCCGAAAGTAACTTTCTTCCGTCTTCTGATTGGTTAAATTGGCCAGTTATTGTGCAACATGCAACTTTCACATACACTGTAAACCCAATATGTTAATATTAGCACTTTTAAGACATTTTTTATCGAGACACATTTCTTCTTCAGGCACATTTTTCTATTTGTTTAGTCTGTTTAGGTCACTAAAACAGACTTTAAAAGTTATGGTGAGGGTGACATTTTCTGAAACAATTTTTAGTGTTAGCCCTTCACTCCTACTAAGCTTGCGTTTTTTTTTTTTTTAATTAACTTTTTGAGTCGAATATTTACAAATAACTCATTTACTCTTCTTATTCAGGGATGAATCTTATTTTCCTTCTTTGATAAATATCTTAATTACTGTAGGGTTATTCATGAATATACTGCATAATAACATATTCAAGATGGATGTGATTAATTGAGCCATTGGGTTGACTGTAATTATCCAACACTGGAATAAAAACAGGAGTTCAGATCATTCAGAGATTTTCCCATCCTTTTAACTCATTCACTGCCAGCCGTTTCCTGAGCAGGGAACCCCTAGACTACCAGGCATTTTCGATCAATTTCACTCATTTTTCAAGCCCCATAGAATATTTTTCCTCCAAATTCTCCTCCTCTACCGTTTGCTCAATAGTCCAGGTTTTTATTACCTTGCGCATAAAATCTAGCAAAGTTTGATCCACTTCGTTGATTTTATTCTTTAGTGGCGGTGAATGGGATTTTATGTGGTTGTCATTGTCCTTGAAACCAGTGCCTACTTCTCCTAGAAGCACAACCTGTGCAGTTTAGAAACATAACTATTACTAAAAAATACATTGTTGAAATTAGTGATGTGGGACGTGGAGGGGGAAAAAGCTTTCAATTACCTTTTTTGTCTGCACTGCGTACTGGAATGGGGGTCGAACGTCTGCTGGATGCATAACCTGTAAGTTTTGAAAAATACATACCAATACTAGAGAATACGTTTTATTGATGACGTGTTTTGCAAGGGTAAAAAAAAACATTTTCTTTTTTCTTTTCTTCGTCGCAATCGTAAAAGACGTTCGACTCGAGGGTGTTGAATTCCTGCAAGTTGGACAAAATGTAAAATTCATATCAGTACTGGCAACAGATGTTACATTGTAATGTGAACTAGTGGGACTAAATTATATTTTTATATCACAAGGATTGAAGGAGCGTGTTTGCTCGCTAAATGAAGTTAACGCAAGCTGCAAACGCGTTACCTTCGTCTTCGTCGTACTTCGTCGGAGGAAGCTCGAGATGATGTTCGGCTGGCTATCCAGACGGAGTTCACTCATCACGATTCCGGATCCAATTTACTCAAATCCTGGTCGAGAGACTATCAGCTGGCAAGCGGCTGGGAGGATCTCGCCATAGGTATGGGCCGGCATTTTGCACGATCGCTTTGCAACAAAGCGATCGCTCGGAGCGTCATTCTGACTCGGCACGTCATGCTTTATTCCCCCGCGTGATCTCAGGCGTCATTCCTGTCGGTCGCAGGAATATTTTTCTTGCCTTGGCGCAATATATTTGTAGTACCGAAAGCTTTTTTGTTAGATTTTTTTCCATTTTGTCTTTTCTCTTTTCTGCCAATATGTTTGCCTTCTCTCATGTCTCTTGTACCCCGCCGGGCCGCCCCATCCTTCTCCTTCCTCTTCCTCCTCTGAGGGAGGGACGTTCAGCTCAAGGCATTATTGCCCTCTACAGGGTGCCATTCCTCATTGCAGTTATCCAGAGGCTTGACGATCACATATAAACTGCACAAGACCCTCCCGCACCCACCCCCCGTTAAAAAACTCCTTTGACGTCTTTAGACGGCATTGGCAGGGACTGAGTTAAATACAATATAAAAAGGTCATCCCTAGTATTGATGCATGTGTACAGTTATTTTTAAAAGGACCTTTCTAGCTTACTTCAATCATTTTGTAGCTTAGCGAGGACCCTTATTGTTCCCCGTACGGTCCTTGAATGCGTCACAATGGCCGACCAGCTGCCTCACCGCATGGCCCATTGCATGTGTGGGTAGTGAAATGTATTGTTTTAGTTGTTGTTGTTTTTGTATGTTGAGGATGTTTTTCCCAGAGGAGGGAGCAGCAGGGGGTGCTCACCGCTTTGCTATACACCTTTTAAAAAAATATATATATATATATATTTGTATACTAAGTTAAAAGATATGTTTACTAAGCTCAAAAAGTAAATTGCTTGCATACTTAAAACGGGCTGAATGCCCTTTTTTAGAATAAGCAGTTGGAATTTATTATTTGCCATTTCTTAAAAAGTAAACTGCTGTTGCTTCTTAAGTTTATCATTTTCTTTAAACCTGCATGATTGGCAGCAAGGGGGAGGAAAAAAACACTAATTTGACCTAACTTTATAAAAATGAATTATCTCCTGTTGGAAAAGTAGGAGATGTTGTGTTGTGAGGCTCTTCCTCAGTGAGTATATATATCGTTTACATCCATCCGTCCATCTTCACGCTCAACCCAGCTTCCAACCCTTCCTTCCTCATTCAGCACCAATACGGTTTTAAAAAGTCATGAGCTTCCTGCAGCCACAATTTTTAATAAGAAAGAACTCTTGCATGAAAGCTGGATTTTTCACCTGCTGCTCATTCTTCTCTTTTGTATTGAAGCTGATTCAGTTTTATTAAAATCCTGCTGAGCATTACCAGGTTTTTACACAAAGAGGGTTGTGGGGCTACTTCTACAAATGCCGTATTTCCGCAAATAGTGCTGTTGGTCGGGGATGTTTATTCACGCAACACCAGATGGGAGGAGACGACTATTGGGGGGGCAGGCCTTTATTTGTGCAAATAATAATAAAAGGTAAAAGGTATTTTGGAGACATGCAGCCAAACGGAAAGAACCAAGGCAAACTGAGTGGCACAAATAATAAGCATAGTACATTGATGCACACAACTTGTGGAGCAAGGCAGGTTAATTGTGCTTTACAACAACACTCCTACACAAGGCAAATCCATAGTGCTTTACAGAGGCAAAGAAATACAGTAGAACCTCTGCTTACAAATCATCTGGTTTATGAACAAATTGGGTCATGCACAAAATCTGAAGGAAAGGCTACCTCCATTTAGGCACTCTTCGATTTGTAAACTATCCTGGCATGGACGTGGAAGGATCAGTTGTTCTTTTCTAGCGCTGGATAACCATCATTGGCATTTTGCTGCGTGCAATGCGACTAGGTTTGATTTCATTTGCGCTAATTAGCCCGCAGAAAGGCACTTAAGAAAAGTGTAACTGCTAGCGATAGTGTTATTAGGAAGCTAATTACTATTGGGAGAAAAAGGAAGTCGTCGTGAAACATGAGGATGTTGTTTGTGATCCCACTGTATAGTTTGGATTGGCAAACTCTACTATCTGCACTATTGTAATACGAATAAATCAGATTTGTCTAGCCTTTTTTCAACACCCAAAGACTCTTCATGCCACACAATACATTGGCACGATCCGTTGTTGTCGTCGCCATGTTAAGGGGTATATCCGGTCGCGTTGACCGTTGACACGTTTTCTGGTTCTGCCTCTCCGACAGTGTTTATTTTGACAAGATATAGCATAGCGATCTCAAAAGACTGAATACGGTGTCGTGTAGTGTTTCCACTGTCTGACTGAGATACCTCAAGATTTTATGGCAATAGTCTTGACACCGTGAAAGACCAAATTTGTCTTGTAGTCTGATCCAAGCATAAAACAAAGGTGCACACAAATAAAAAGACAAGTGGAAAAACAAACCTTGATCCTCGGTGAATGAACCTGGGGACGGTGAGAAGTCCACAGCGCTCCTTCCGGTAGCCAGTGATAGCTAGCTAGCAGGCTCAAGAGGGAAGCATCTGTCCCAGCTAGCAATTGGGGCCACAAAAGGCTAAAGTCTGCCCCTAAATTCCCAACCATCTCTTACATTTTTAACATGCGGTCTTGTGTGCGGTACTGACAGCATTGTTTACATTCACCATAGAAACCGGTAGCCCACATTGCAATTCTGCTTTCCTACAGTGCAGTGAGAAAGCCGCATTGCATTATGGGACGTGCCGACCATTTTGGGCCAGAATGTGAATGTACTGTAAAGGCCAAGTGTGTTTTCACCTATTTCGATATTCTACTGTATTTTATAACCACACACACCAGTAAAAATAATGTAAATAAAACTTAGAGAAGCTGTAATGGATTATTTGCATTTCCATTTACTTCAGTGGGAAACAACACCTCAATTTGCAAACGTTTCAGGTTGGAAACGAGGTTAAATTAAGAACTTAACCAGAGGTTCCACTTTAATGATTAATAACAAGATTAAATGAAAATATCAATATTAAATCCCAGTGCGAAAGCAGGACAAATGAAAAGCTGAAACAGTAAAATGACAACGCAAAAATAGTTGACGTTAAAATTTCAAAATAAATGCAAGATGGTGAAACGTAATATTTCAACTTTAATGCAGCACAGGGAACAACATGAGCTAAGACGGCACATTTTAATTCATCTTGGACTGTTGAGGTGTGCTGTTTTGGCTAGCAACAGAGTTCAAAGGGGCTCAACAGTTAATTCTTAAATGTCGTACCAACTGAGGTAATTTCTGTTGGGAAAAGGGAAGGGTTAATTTTTCGTGTGGATGGGAGCTAATTGCAATGTGCCGTCTATTCAAGGGGCTATTTGAGGAAATATGGTAACTTCACTTCCAAAACGGGGGTGTTCTCTCTTCTTATCTGTTGTCCATGTTGTTGTTGATGTTGTTGTCTAATCAGCCTTGAAAAGGACTTTGGTGATGCCAGCTCACCCCTCACTGCCCACCCTCCTCGCTTCGTAAGCGTCATCGTCTCCCACGCGCTCCTCAACCCATCCCTCTCTTTTCTTTATGCTTCATCCTCATCCTGGGATGTTAACACCTCACCATCTTCTTTTATGAGTTTCTGTTTTATTCAAAATATCAATGATGATTTAGGGCCAGCTGGCACAGTGGTCGACTGGTTAGCACATCTGCCTCACAGTTCTGGGGATCGGGGTTCAAATCCCGGCCCCACCTGTGTGGAGTTTGGATGTTCTCCCCGTGCCTGGGTGGGTTTTCTCCGGGCACTCAGGTTTCCTCCCACATCCCAAATACATGCGTGGTAGGTTGATTGAAGACTCTAAATTGCCCGTAGGTGTGAATGTGAGTGCGAATGGTTGTTTGTCTCTATGTGCCCTGCAATTGGCTGGCGACCGCTTCAGGGTGTACTCAGCCTCCCGCCCGAAGATAGCTGAGATAGGCTCCAGCAGCCCGCGACCCTAGTGAGGATAAGCGGTAAAGAAAATGGATGGATGGATTTCGGGCCAAAGACAGCTTGTTGCATCTTATGAGTATCAATTCATCTTAGGTCAATATAAGGTCACCTAACAGCTCACCATGCAAACGTGTTGGATCAATTAGTTGTCTTTTCTTTTTTCTTTTTTGTCCTTTAAACTTTGCGATGCCAGAGCAACCTAACTGTGCCCCTTACTTCCTCACATTGTCTGTGGGCCTTTATTTACTCAATTGCAGAAGGTTCCATATGTTCTCTAGGGGTGCAGCATCGATTTTTAGGGGCAGGCCTTTATTTATACAAATTCATTTTATCGTAAGATTCAATAATATTACCTGTTTTCAGCCGTTTTAGCAGGACTTTTGCTTTAAACTCCTTCGTAAATGTCAGCCTTCCATATGCCACGTCTCCTCTGTAGGTGGTGTGCGTTCTGCCAAAGGTGTCTATTTTGACTCGTGGTGGTGTTACTACCTTTATTTACAGTGACGTCTGATATCGCCATGTATCACAGTATATGTCTTTATTACAACATGCACTGCCTGCAGAGCTGCCGTGGCATCTGTAAAACTATCCTTTATGGTGGCGTTTAAAGAGGGAGTTGATTTATTCCATGCTGACCAACACAAATTGGTTTCTATTGTGACTCATGGTATCAGTCATAGTAAATAATTAGACCTGCAAAAGAGGCATTATTGAGTTGCAGCGTTTATTTATTTATGTTGCTCTGGCAATTAATTGTGGCACTGTCTAATAGATTGGAGGCCACTATTTGAGGATATACGGTGTTCACTGACAATGTTTGAATTAAATTCCACTAGTGGCTAATGCTAGGGATTGATCAGAACAAAATATTTTTTTCATCATTGACTCACTTCATTCAAATAATTTTTTCGTGTTAACCCATTTTTCTCCTTTATCATTTGAGCATGATTCTTTTTATTGTGAAGCCTGCATAAAAAAAGTTTGTGTATTATTTCAGTTTGGTTGTGTTCTGCTTCTCTTTTGTTTTGACTCTGTTGTCGTTGTGTGGCGTTCACAGTGGACTAAAGAAGACGGTTTGCGACAGGCCGCCGTGGCCAATCAGTTCATCCCATTGAACACCAATCCCAAAGAAGTGCAGGAAATGAGGAATAAGGTAGCCCTGTCTGTTGCTGCTCATTCCTGATCATGTTCATTTTTATATCCATTCTTTTTATGTCTGTGTCTTTGTAGATCCGTGAGCAGAATCTGCAGGACATTAAGACTGCGGGACCTCAGTCTCAGGTTCTGTGCGCTGGCTCAGTGGTGGAGCGCAACTTTCAGCAGGTCGGTTCTGCAATGAATGTCCCTTCTGTCCTGACCTGGAGAAGAATATTGGCTTGTATTTCATTATTTAATTAATCTCAATTGGTTTACATTAACCCTTGTGAAGATAAGCGGCTCAGAAAATGGATGAATGGATTGATGGTTTACATAAAAAAAAGATACAATATTATCATATACAGTTTATATAGTAAAGCCACATTTCCAACAAGTAGGCAGAATGTAATTAACTTGAGATCAACCTGGCAATGAAGAGGAAGGTGTAGCATGGACAGACCTCGGAGGCCAAACATACCCATCTGATTCCCAGTTCCACTCCAGTCCTGTAGATGGCGATAATGCACATTACAAAATTGCTGCAAACTGCACCACTGCACGATCTTTTGTTACCACAGCTTCATTTGGTGGGTTGCCGCCACCCTCTTTGCCCCAGTGCAAGAGGTCTGTAACAACAAGAAGAGAAAATAAATTCCCCCATGTGAACCTTAATCAAAATGTGCACCAATATGTAATCATTTCATGGATTCTGTTACGTAAACATTCCCTCCTACTAGGGCTGCACGATTATGGCCAAAATAATAATTGCAATTATTTCGATCAATATTATAATCACGATTGAGTCACGATTACTCTTCGTTTGGGAAAAGCCAGTGAAAATGTTCACTGTTTCAACAAACAATATCTAACAGTTTTTAGTACTCAATGAATTTTTAAATGAGAATAAATGATAGATGATAATAAAAATATATATGTACCCCAAAAACATTCTTCTTTACCAAGGGCTAACTGAATAAATATGCTATTACAAAATGCAATCATGAATTGCAACTTAATGGAAGCAAATGCAGTTAATGCATAAAACACAATAACATTAGGCTGTAAGCACCGACTTTTGATTTGAAAATCCACATCAATATAGTGAATTGTCAGGGAAGGGTATGTCTGCATTGTTCTGCTTGATTGGTCAGTCGTGCAGTCACAAGTTGCAAAGAGCTCAACAGTTGTGATTTCGCTGTCTTATTTACTTCTGGCGTTTTTTGTTGTTGTTTTTTTTTTTTTTTAACTGCGGTCAGGCCAGCCGAAAAGTTGAAGTCAAGGCAGCTGCTACAACGATTGTTAACAGTGTCTTACCGTGACATGCTGCCTCTCTGCCAACGTGCTGAGAGGGCCAACTTCAAAATAAATATATTACTACATTGTACATGAATGCCATTTTAAGCTTTTATTTTGAAGTTGGCCACAGAGCGCGGTGGCCCTTAATGAAGCCTTAACCATACGTTCGTCTCCTGGTGGCTGGCTGACTAGGTTGGGGGCACTGCTGCAAATGAAGCACTCTTCATATGCAGTCGTGCCCTTCTTTTAAATGTAAGAAAATCACAGACGATCAGGCCCATTTAATTGTAACAGCCAAAATTGCGATCACGATTAAAATGTGATTAATTGTGCAGCCCTACCTCCTAGATTTCACGATTTCTGCTTGTCGGAGGTAAGAATGGAGGAAAAACTATTTTTAGTGTTCTGTAGGATTTCTTCTTCTGTGCCAACCAATCAATCGACTGCTGTGTTGTGTAGCTCCACCTTTTAAAGTATGTACCACTGTGGTCGGTACACATGGGGGAAAGGTGCCAAAACTGGTCTGCGATTTTATTTTGTGTTTATTGATGTATTGATTTATTTATTTTTTTGTACCCGTAAATTTAGCAACAAAAGCACAAAGAAATTGGTAGTTCCTTGGTGGAAATGAGGCTCTAATATATTCTTTCCAGGTCGGCAGCCCCCAATACCAAAGCCGCAATGAATGAACATTGTGCATTGTATTATTATATCAGAATTGTATTTATTTTTGGGTAAGCTTTGGCAGGCTTCATGGAATGCTGAGCAAAACTAAAATTGTGACTTCTTGTAGGATTTTAGTGCATGTGTTGCCGCCGTATGTCCGGTAGTTTTTACGCTTCCAGGAAATTAGCAAGAGCAAGATGTGAGGGAACTGTACAGAGCTGCTACTGTATATATTTGAGTATATTAATGTTAAAAGTGACTTTCATAAGACCGGATGCTGCCTTGTACTGACGCATGATCCTGCTTGACTTTGCATGCGTATGGAGCTTTTCTGCATGCTTGCTTGAGTGAATACAGAGGTGGAATTAAATTAATCATCACTCCTATCAAATAGTGTCACCAAATCGCCAACTCGGGGCTTCCAACAAATTCAGTCCCATATTTTCCTTAAATAGTGGCCTCCGCATTAATCAACACGTCATCTCAAATCGACGCTTTCTTTTCACCACTCTGGAATAAAATAACAGGTAGCGGCTGTTAACAACCTTTTCTAATAGTCCTCGAGTTACGACGTACTCGACCTACGACGTTTGGACTTTACGACGCCCCTGCCTCGTCTGCCATTTTGTCCCAGCACCATAGTGTTTCTGCTTAGCTCGTGCATAGTGCTTGTCTGTGTTTGTGCGGCGGGAGTATCTTTGGCTTTTTCGCCCTCCTTTTTTCACACTCTCAGCAGTAATGGTAAGTACAGCATCTTATTTTTTTATTTTAATGTATTTTAGTTTCTTTATACGAAGTGTTAACCTTTCCTGCTACGGTCACCTGACCGTGGTCGGGAGACGCAGGGGTTAACTTCCTTCTCTCGTTGCACTGCTGAGCTGGGTAGCGGCAACAATAAAGGCACGAAGCACCGATTTGCTGCTTTAATGACTTAATTAGCACCTCTGCACATTCAACGTCAACGGGTCCTCCGCTAATCGCTACTCTTCCCCGGTCGCCGTCACTACACTTGCTACTGTACACACTCGCACCGGCGCACACTCCTTCCTCCTTCACAGTCCCGTCTCACTCACGCATCGACGCACATGCCCACACACACTGAGCTTGCTGCCACAATCACGTGGGACAATACCCGTAACAGAAGTATTTCGCCGTAAATTTCGACTTTAGCGGTGAAATCCGACTTGCGCGGAAATTCGTGTTACGTCGCCAGCGTAGGAACGGAACTCGTTCGTAAATCGAGGACTTCCTGTAGAAACATTGGTCGCTGTAGACAGACGTCTTAAGCACTACATGCGCACCGCCTGCACAGCTGACGTGGTATCTGTAAAGTTAAAGTTTACGGTTGAGGTGAAAGAGAGAGTGGGTTTATTTCATGTGGGACAAACATGACCGAGTAGAAACATGGCACTAATCTACCCTCACGGAGGCAGAAAATGCTTCACGTCACCTTCCTAAAATGCTAGGCTCAGTCACATTTTCATATTTTTTTCAGAAAACAAAAAGAAATATATTTATAATTTAGGTCAGTGATGGTGTAGTGCTGCATTCGCTTGACTTTGGTGCAGGGAATGTGGGCTCAGTTCCTGCTTAGTAGTGATGTGAATGGTTGTCTGTTTCTATATGTGCCCTGCAACTGACTGACGAGCAGTCCAGGGTGTGGACTACAGTTGGGATAGGCTTCAGCTCCCCGTGGCCATGAACAGGATAAGAGAAATTTGCATGATCTGTTCAACTGAGGGTGGAGATGATTTTAGCATGAGGTGATTCAGGCAAAAACATTTCAAATTTAAACCATTATTTTAGGAAAGTGACGGTATTATATTGTATATTTAGTATATAGATATTTGTTGTTTGACTGAAGTGTTCTTTGTGGGGTGAGAAAAAAGGCATTTAAACAAGAAGGCCTTTACTAATGAATGCCCCTGATACCTGGAGGGTACTCTGCAGTTCAGTAAATATACACCCCTGGCCACTATATGAGGAAATTTAGCGGGTTGGGTGGGCGTTTGGGGGGTTGGGTATGTTAAAGGGAATTCTGCAATGATGCTGCTTGTGCAAAACCTTTACGCCTTTGCATGCATGTATTAAGATTCCTGGCTGCTAACATGAGTCTCCTGCCCCTCCTACCTCCTTCCACCCTCACTGGGTTTACTATTGCAGGACGCCCCTCTGTCTGACTGTACAGACACTATTGACGGCCTCGATGCCTCCGAGGGGTCCTATAGTCCTGCTAGATCTATTAGAAAGGTATTTGCAGCTCCAGTCACTAATCTGTTACCTACAGTACATCGTCTCCCTCCGGAAAGTCTGTAGCCATGTTTGTATGATCTGTATTAAGGAGGCTATGCTTTGTGCAGGAAAGACTTCTGCCTTATTTATACAGAGTTTCTGCAAAATTGCAGCATTTTATCCACCTTTGTGTTTTACACAGAACCCAGCAAAGTAAAATATGTCTGCACCAGTATGCGCTTTTACACAGCAACAAAGAATCCCACATTATGCCAATCATATGGCGTCAGCATCTAGTGCATTGATTCCCAACCAGTGTGCCGTGAGAGCTCTTCAGGTGTGCCATGGAAAATGATCAAATTTCACTTAAGTGGTCAGAAAATTCTTCATTTACAACAAATACTCTATTTCTGTTCATCGATCTATGCCAGCGACGTATAGTTACAAACAGAACAAATAAATGCTCTAGTATATAATTGACGTGTGTCTCCACGACATTTTTGTGACATTTTTGTTTGGTGGTGTGCTGTGAGATTTTTGGAAGGTAAAATATGTGACTAAATAAAGTCAACAAAGGTTGGGAATCACTGATCTAGTATCATGTATAAAATACTGGCGACAATTGCTTTCAACATGCCAGGACGGGAGGACACTGTGAGTGTCCAGTGTTTAACATCACACCCTGGTCTTACCATTGCAGAATTCCTTCACTCACACACACACACGCGCTTCTGTTACAGCTCATACATTACCTCAGAAGGCAGAAAATTGCCAGTCCACTTTTTGTAGCATCATTTTGTATTGTACTCGCTACTTTCAAAAAAGGTATAAAAGAATAACAATTCTACATCGAAAGGCAACTATTTATACAGAACAGTGTAAGGGAAGAATGCTATCTTCACAGGCAGTGTAAATCACGCTCTGCAGCCAGTTGCCGTACATCTCTATACAGCTTGATACAGATACTTACTTCCTCAGAAGTTGGAAAGAGTCGACTTTGTCCTCCACCCCCATTCCGTGTCATACAGAGCTGCTGGAAAATGTCAGCGTTTACAAGGGATTTGAAAGGGGCTTTACACCCAGGTGATATCCTACCTCTATTACAAATTTGATCCCATTTCAGAAGGCAAAAAATTGCCAGCTTGACTCCATCCTCCTTTCCATGTCAGCTATTTGTATACGGAAACGTGGAGCAAAGAAAAGTGATACAGGAAAATGGCGGGAGAATGCCTTGTTTTACAATAGTTTAAAAGGGGCTTTACGCCGAGTCGTCCCACCTCCTAATAGGTCTCTGATACTGTCCCTGAAAGTGGAAAATTGCCAGGTGGTTTTCAGCAAGAAGGTGGAAAATGCTGGCTTTTAGGTGGAGTGTAAAAAGGGGATTTTTGAAGACTGTTTTCTTGAAGGGAAACGAGATGCTCAATGCAAATGTTGAGAAGAAATTGCCGAATATAATGCTGGTTTGTACATCACAGTCAATCACAGCAGTTGCCAAAAAATATGACCCCAGTGGCTGTGAGCAGCGTATGGACATCTGAAAGGTCTGATGGGATGCATAGAATGCCGTGATCTTACTGGAGATTTTAGGACATTATTTTCCCGCCATTGTCTCATGGTCTGATGAAAATTGTTAAATTACGTCAAATCTGTCCTATTCTGGTTGGTCAAGAAAAATATTTGAATGTCGAAAATGAATGTAAATGTAAAATTTCAGGTCGTCTTTTTTCTCTCTCTCTCTCTCTCCTTCCCTTCTTGCCTTCGTCCCAAAGGGGGAGCTGGTGACCGCATCCAAGGCAATCATCGAGAAGGAGTACCAGCCCAAGGTGATCGTAAGCAAGCAGGGGCCAAACCCGTTCAACAAGCTCACCGACCAAGAGCTGGACGAGTATCGCCGGGAAGTAGAGCTGAAGCAAAAAGGACCCGAAGGTAAATAGCTACAACAATCCCTATGGATATTGTGCAAATATGCTCTCCTAGTGGCTGTGAGTATCATCGGGGATGACCTCAGATTAATCCGATTGGACCATCTTCCATGCAGTTTAGGACCGTTGTGTTGGAATAGAGAAAACATTACATTGTGTTTTGGAGTTTGAACTCTTCAAGGAATGGGCACACTTGTAAAAGTTCTAGGATAAGGATTGAAATGGTCAACATGGAATTGTAACTGAATTTCTGGGCAAATATGGTCAAAATGAGAAAAAAGACATTTTTCGGTATATAGCCTTTGAATATCAGTTATGCCTAAAAGTACAATTTTAATGATGATAATATGGCAAAAAAAAAAAGGAACCTGGCATGTAAAGTTACTAATCAAAAGTAAGGTTTTGCACGTTACTTATGTAGCAAATAGTGGCTTTGGGTGTTTATTTACTGAACTCCATATGCGGATTGGACAAACCATTTTTTTTTAATGACGTTACTAGTAACGTTAACTGCGAAAAGCGCACCAGATTTAGTGGAACAAATAAAATGCACACACATTGTGGAGCGACCAAAGGTCGCAGCTAAAGACACGGTCTCCACATATTGTAAGATTATCTTTAATACTGTGCAGGGAACTCTGCAAGACAAGGCTCTTTGCACTTCCTCTGCACTATTTCGACTTTTTATGACGTTTTGCAATCGGAACCAATTTAAGGTCATACTGGATCGTTCCATTTCTGAAGATCCATTATGTTGTATCTGGAATAGTGGGTAATGATGTTTCTCCACCTACACATGCACCACTCTCCTCTGAGCTGGAAAGTGTAGCGACTGTTCAAGCACCCGAATCCACTCCTGTGCCCTCTGCAACCGGCACAGGAACAGCATCCGGGCAGGGCCCCTCGACCCTCGGCCTCACCGATGCCGTCCAACCGGACTCCCCCCATAAGGAGTTCCACTGCGCCGTGCTGCGAGCCCTCAGCAAGGAGCCGCTGGAGGCGAATCAGGCTGAAGGTATATTAGGTGAAGCGGAGGCGATCATCCCTGCCCTGTCCTCGCTCCCCTCGCTGGGCGGGTTCAGAGTCTGCTGCTCCCCTCCCTGCCCCCAATCACCTCACTCTGATGTCAAAGGCATCCGAGAAGCCCGAAAATTTGAACGAGGAGCCGAGGATGTCCGGGTGCTCGTTCCTTGCATCCAAACATGCCTTTTGCTGTGGTGTGCTGTGATTAACCTATCCAATCAGAACAGCCCATATTTGGACTGGATCAATGTTTCTTCCTGCTAACCCTTCCCGGATCAATATCTGTTGGTAGCCACTCTCTCTTGCACCATTGAAACTAATTGAAATTTACACACGTGGACAAAATCGTTGGTACCCTTCCTTAAAGAATCTGTATCTATGTATAGATTCAATTATAAACCTGTAGGGGTTGGTTGGGGTTTGGAGTAGCAAGAACCCATTCTTCCTAGTGGTGTCACTACTAAATGAAAACATAAAATAGGGGAAACATTTTCTTTTTGACACTAAAATATTTACACCTGGATCAGGGTGTCTTGAGACTGGTTTATGTTCTTGGGCTGCTTCGCTTAATCCAGCCTAAGGGGTGTTCAATCTGTGCAGGGTGCAATGAAATGTCAAGACTATCAAGGCATTGGGAAGTCAGATGTCAGAAAGCCTGTAGGGGGAATAGCGAAACCCCCATTTGTCCTTAATAAAAACATAAAATAGGGGCAATTACATTTTCATAATCAAATGTAAGTAAATGTGTGTTATGTTACAGAAGATCTCTGCTCTGATGAAGGGCAAAGTTTAAAAGACTGGTAAAATGAGATGATAAGACAGTGGCACTGAAGAGACAACAGGAAGCAGAGCAGGAGGTGGCAGAAATGAAGATGCTGAGGTTCTCTCTTGGAGTGACCAGGTTGGATAGGATTAGAAATGAGCTCATCAGAGAGACAGCCAAGGTGAGATGTTTTGGAGAGAAAGTTATAGAAAGCAGACTTTGATGGTTTGGACACATCTAGACGAGAGAGAGTTGAGTATATTGGTAGAAGGATGATGAGGATGGAGTTGCGAGGCAAAAGAGCTCAAGGAATACCAAAGAGAAGGTTGATAGATGTAGTGAGGGAAGACATGGGGGCAGTTGGTGTGAGAGAGGAGGATGCAGAAGATGGACTGATATGGACACGTGCTCTGGCGACCCCTAATGGGACAAGCCTAAAGGAAAAGAAAAGGAGTCAAATGTGGCTGTTGAAAATTGCTAAAATGACAGTGAAAATGGAGGAGGGTGTCTTAAGGCTCTGTTACATTCTGTCTGGGGCTGCGTTGCTTCATCTGCCACAGGGTGTCTTGAGGCGTTGTTGTGGTCCGGGGCTGCTTTGTTACAACCGGCACAGGGTGTCCTGGATCTGGGCAGGATACAATCATTTCAAGCCATTCTGGCTTGAAATGTCTTCCCCAGTGTCCGAAATTTTGATTGACACAAAATGTTAGGCTACCAGTACTGTACATTCTTGTCCAGGCCAGTTTCATTAGTTTTGTTTTTTGTTGTTGTTATTTTTGTTCATTTATTTCATCCACTCCACAAAAATATAGCAATGCCTGATTTACATTGCCTAAATTTTATCCATCCATCCATCCATCCATTTTCTGACCCACTTCTCACTAGGGTAGCAGGCGTGCTGGAGCCCATCCCAGCTGTCATCGGGCAGGAGGCGGGGTACACCCTGAACTGGTCGCCAGCCAATCGCAGGGCACATCTAAACAAACAACCATTGTACTCACATTCACACCTACGGGCAATTTAGAGATGTCAATTAACCTACCACGCATGTTTTTGGGATGTGGGAGGAAACTGGAGTGCCCGGAAAAAACCCACCCAGGCACGGGGGAGAACATGCAAACTCCACACAGGCGGGGCCGGGGATTGAACCCCGGTCCTCAGAACTGTTAGGCAGACGCTCTAACCAGTCGCCCACCGTGCCTCCTGCCTAAATTTTCGTTATTATTATTATTGCTTTTATTAGTTTGGTGTTATTTTTCTAGTTTTTTTTCTACCAAGAATTTTGCCCACGTGTCTATTTGTTTGGCTTTTTGGGACATTTCTATGGTGGATTTCAACGGAGACTTAATGAATGAAGCCCTTTTGCCTTAAATTTTCAGTCTTCTCTAGTTTGTCTGGAAGTCAAATTATTTGCTTACTTTCTTTTCCCCATGTCAAGAGCAACTAGCGGAACCTGAGGAAGAGGAGGAGGCCAAAGAGCCAAAGGCCACTTGTACGCCGCCCAGCACTCCAGTTAGAGCAGAGGAAGGTAAGGTTGGCCCTCTTATACCTCCTGGGGCTCCGGCTGGCACAGCTTGGTTTAAACATGGGGTTTCCACCAGTCCTCCAGGCTGGATGGATGCCATCTCCGGTAGTCTTCCAGAGGGCAATGTGGAGTCCCTAATGCATCCGTGTGGCTGTTTAAATATTTTAATTGCATTACTATTGTTCTGTGTTTCTGTAATAAAAGGCCAAGAGGCAAAATTTGTATGAAATTAGTTAGTTAAAATTAGACCTTAATTAGTATTAGTATGAAAATAATAATACAAAAGGGATTAAAACTTACAAAAACGCTTTCCGGTAATTGTAAAATGTCATGTTCTTATGTTAGCATCTAGATTTGCTCACTAGCTTAGGTTGGTTTTTTTCCCCTCTCTTTATCACTAAACAAATGTACATTTACTACTGTCTGGAGCTCAGAAGCCCCCCCCAAAAAAAAAAAATGTTTTATTTTTAATCCCACAATTTTCCTTATGGCTGCTAACTAAAAGAACAAGAAAGGAAGGTAAAGGTATTTTATAATTTCTGTGATTAGAATTTATACCTTGTAAGTAGCTGAAACATTGCAGTGTCTTAAGGTTAATTTGATTACACTTCTGTAAGGGGGAAGGTTAGCCAAAACCTTCAGATTTCAACTTGCATGACGTCACAGAGTCGTCGTCGGCGTACAGTGGGGAAATGAGTATTAGATCCCCTGCTGAATTTGTAAGTTTCCTTACTTACAAAGAAATTCCCTGTCTCCAATTTTTGTGATTTATTGATTACGGTAAGAGCCTAGTCAGTCTCGAGACCTCAGCCCAAAAGAAAACAAATTGAGGGAATGTAAGATTTACGTTTTGAAGTGGGAGCTAAGAAACTTGGATTTAGAATTCCTGTACGTACTAACTTGCTGTTTGTCACAGCTTGGGGATTAAATACTTGATAAAATGCACTACATTACATTAGTTTCTTATAAAAGCTTTTTTTAAAACTGTTGTATCTCTCACCACAATCAATAAATAAAATATAGACCATAATTTCCAGTAAGTGAACAAAGTACAAATTCAGCAAAGGATCAAATTATTATTTTCACCACAGTACATCATTCATCATTGGATTATTATTATTTTTTTTTTAATTTTAGTAGCTTCACTTATTTTTACACTAGTGTGACAATTAAAACTAAAATCGTTACTAAAAAGGTTTTATGCAACAATTTAACTTTGGAACTGATTTCCTTTATTTCCCATGGAAAAAATGTTTTAAAAAAATCTAAATTAAATGTTCATGTTTAGGTTTTACAATATAGACATTAGTATGTCCTTCCTCTTGGTCTTTTTTACTGTTGGATTACACCTATTTCACCGCAGCATCCATAGTGATACTGTATAATTAATTTGTTATTCTCCAATCAAAGTTAAGATCAGAGGTAGATGGTTTGCAGCTTTGACGTCAGGTGTAATCCAAGACGTGAACTGTTGTTCTATAACATGTCTTCTCTTCGATCCTACGCCTCCATCGTCCATCTCGTTGGGGTCCAATAAGAATGGCGAGCCGCCATTCTTTTTTTTGTTTTTTTTTTTGTTTTTTTTGTTTTTTTTACACCACCCAAAGTTTGTTTTTTAATTTTAACACTGTGTCTGTGGTTTGATCTGCATAGACATTCGTTTCTACTTGTGCTTCTTTTCTTCTTTGTGGCTGCGATTACAATCAGGAGATGGAAATTCAAAAGAGTACCTGTTACCATAGTAAGTACGTACAGTTCCACCTCCCCTCACCGCCCCCTATGACACCCCCCTCTCCCCCCCCACACCGCCAAACCACCTTCATGCTTGTCTTCCGGCATCCTGCTCCTCTTGCTGCATGGCTGTAGTGCTAGTGCTATGTGGACTAATGACTCCATGACTTTCAACGCCTCTTCTGGTTCCTGCTGGACGTGGATGAGGTTTATTTCAGAGCTCCCCCAACTCAAATCAGTCATCACAAAACTGTTTTTAATTGAAGACGAATAAAAACGGTTTAGGTGTGGCTGTTCGTTCACATGTTGTCACATTTGACCTGAAATGCAAACATTTTCAATCGGGTGTAAAATTGGACCTTTTTAAAGGCAGCACCATTTACACAAGGGATGGAAAAAATAACACTGGGTTACAACCAAAATTGTATGTTGTCTGTTTTTTTCAACTGATTTAGGACAGTTTTGCATCGCTGAATCAAAAAATGACATTCATTTCACTTGATCAGGGCAGGTTTTTACGTTGTTTTTTTTTTTGTTTTTTTTAAACAGATTTTCTTCATAAATCGATTTCATTTCTGTGACAGTCGGTTGAATCTTGTTAATATTTCTCATTTAAGAGATACTTAAGAAATCGTTTTCTAACTGTTTATTAATCAAATGTTATAAACTTTGCTTACTATATTGAATAGTAGACATTGATTAAAAGTGAGTAACCTTCCAACTGTTAGTGTATTTCACTTCTTACAAGGAAGGACTTAACCCCCCCCCCCCCAAAGGGCTGCGCCCCCAGGTTGAGAACCCCTGATATGAAGAGAAAATACCTGTACATGTAAACAAAAATGTTTAAAAAATAAAATAAAAAAAAAAGTAGGCATAGTTCTAAAAGTTGACCTGATTGAGCAAAACCAATGTGATATTTGGATTCAGCGCATCAAAATGATCCTGAATCAGCTAAAACAAAATCTAGTTTTTTTTTTGTTGTTGACCATTGTAATCAATTGATTAATTACCACAATTTGATGGAATTGATTGATTAATAGCATCTTGACGCAAACGAGTACAAAGTGGACTGCACTACTTGACTGCAATGAGCTGATGCATTGATTCGTTCAACTACAGCATTTTGCAATCGGAACAAATTTAAGGTCATACTGGTTATACTATATTACATGACTCAAGTTGGGGGTTTTTTTCAGAGGAAAAAAGGCAGGACTAATATTACTTTTATGTTAATTGTCCATGAAGAACTTAATCACGTTTTAAGCATTTCAGTACAAAATGGAGTGCACTCCTTGGCAGAGGCACTGTTGATTCACTCAACTTGTTTGCTGTCGAAACAATAACTTCATCAGCTATTGGAATTTCAGCAAGACACTGACCCTACCTATGTCGTCGATTATGGCATGGCTAATCAGAGTGATCATGTTAAAAATATTTTTTTTTAAACACTCCATTGATTAATTTCCTCTATCATAGGAATATTTAGTTTGCCCATCTCAAACCTAAACATTAAAAATAGTCAGGGTTTTTTTTTTTTGGGGGGGGGGTGGTTGTTTAAAAAGGTCCAATTGTCTACACAGAAAAAACTCACAAAAAGTTAGGGATATTTGGCTTTGGTGTGAAAGTGATATCGTCGGCTGTTGGCCTGGCATGCATGTTATGCGTAATCTGAATAAAGAGTTGCGGATTCTCCTGAAATAACCGTCACCACCCACTTTTATCAGCTAACCTCGCTCACTGCCAACGACCCACTGTCGGGGGGTGGGGGAAACAACAAAACATTTTCCTTCTCAAAATGGTCGGGTGAAATCCTGAATATTGTTTTTCATTGTTTATATTACAGACGTCTCCTTCAACAGGTACACAAGTGCCCTATTTAAGTGTGCGTGCGTGTGTGTGTGGGGGTGGGGGCTTCATGCTGTTGGCTTTTTTGCTGTCACACTTGGAAATGCTTCTCCAGGGCCAAAGCTGTCGCACCTTTGTTATATGTGTATGGGTGTGATTTGTCGGAGAGAAATCGTGCAGTATTAGAGTAACACAAAACTAGTGTCTTTTGGTAGCTGCACAAGCTTCATGCAACTGGTTACCACTTGTTTGGTTCCTGGTTGTTTCATTTAAACCTGCACCATCATTTCAGATTCAGCTATCCTCCTGAGACCATTTTAATCATACTATATTTCATTTCCAAGTGACTCCTTCCTGTCAAGGGAAATTTGATGATGATACACTGTTACGATCAATTCTGTTTTACTAGCGCAAGTAGTTTTAAGCACTTGCGGTCTCAGGAGGTTAAGAATGTTGCTGTGTGGTGTTGTGACTTCACTCGTGTGGTTTTGCATTCCTTAAAACCTTTGAAAGCACCTGAATAGTCTATAACAGAATATAATAGAGATTTTTTTTTGTCTATATACACAGGGTGGAAATGATCAAAGGAATGGCACTTGTTAAGATTTTGCTGTTTACATAAAGGTAAAACTAATTAATGGAAAGAATAGTCTGATTTCCTCATATAGTGGTTGAGCCTTTTCATTTACTCAACTGTACAGAAAACCAGGCCTCTATCAAGGGTACAGCGTTCCCTTCTCTGCTTCTTTCAGGTTTTTCTTTGCCATCTTTAATTTTTTTCTGCACTTTCTTTAAACTCTAATGTCAGCTTTACATATGCCATGTCTGCTCTGTAGGCTGCGTGCATCTAGACAAAAATTTCTTCTGCAAAACATGGCAGTGTCATTTGGAGTAATGGTAATTACCGGCCACGTTATGGGGCACAAAACACTTTGTGTAGTGATCAATTGGAGAGCAGCATCTAATAGAGCGGATGCCACTATTTGAGGAAATACAGTATTTGCTTTTTGATGCCGGCATAGGTGTAATGAATACTAAGTAGTGTTGCTTTGGCTTTGCGGTGAGTTAAAGAGGGGTTTCTCAGGTTGGCTTTGTTCCACCATTCCTGTTTAAACTGAACAGCGACACGGAAAAAGGCAGAAAAATGCCATCTGGAAAATGTCAATGAAATTTCCATGTCTGTGCTCTTTGCACAGAACATTGACACGGAAAAGAGATGGAAAACAAACGGGCTTGTACGGTGACTGTGAACGGGGCTTTACACACAGGTGCTGTAATTCTCCGGTACTAGCCCCTAAGGTGGAAAATTGTTGAGTCGCTTTGTCCCCATTCCATGTTGGTGCTGTTTACCCAGAAGAGTGTCACGGAAGAAAGGTGGAAAATGATGGCTTTTTCAGGGAGTTTGAAAGGGGATTTACACACTAATATGCTGTTCTACCTTTGTTACGTCTTGGTTACTACCTCTGAAGAAAATGGCACATTTTACAGGCTGTGTGAAAGGGGAAACGCACAGGCACAGTCCCACCTACTGTATGTTATGACTGAATGCTACCTCTGAAGGTGGAAAATTGCCAGGTCGACTTTGCCACCCCCATTCTGTCTCTGTGCCTTTTAGACAGGCCAGCGACTTGGGCAAAAATTTTGATTTATTTATTTATTCAGTCATTCCATTTATTGTTTATTTAGGGCGTTGTAAACCTACCTCCGAAAGCAGAAAGAGGCACGGTGGACTTTGTCTTCTTATTTTGTTGATGCCGTATGGCTGGAACTGCGTTTGAGGAAAATGCTGGCATTTTTATGGTTTGGGTTAAAGGGGCTTATTCCTTCCCGCAGATTGGTTGTTGTGGAAGTGTGTGAGCTCAACAGTGTCACCTTGTCATTAACTGTCTCTACTCTCCCCCATTAGAGACCTTGCCGGAGTCTATGTTTAAGGACGACAGCGACGCCGCCACCCTGAGACAGACCCTGCCCGACTTAACCCCTGACTCCGACGCACCGGCACTTCCTGTCGAGGACTCCGACGGCATCCCCGCCGCCTCTGCCGGTGCAGAACTCGTTGATGACTGCGAGGAACCCGCCGTGGCTGACGCAGAGGGCGACGACTCTCCCAGCAAGTCCCCCTCCAAAAAGAAAAAGAAATTCCGCACTCCTTCCTTCCTGAAGAAGAACAAAAAGAAGCCAGAGTCCTAAATACAACCTTCCTCATGCTTTTATCACCTTTGTTTTAACACCACTCCTAGCTATCTTTTTAACCTTTAATCTTCGTTGAGCACGTGCCAATTTTGTATAGTGTAAAAAAAAAAAAAAAAATTAAAAATAAAATTAAAAAAAAGTCATTATTTACCGTATGATGCACCGTCTTTGTCCACTCTGCTGGCTTTTAAAAAAAATTTTTTTTTTAAATGCATTTCAAATAAGAAGCACCCAGTGGAAGCAAAGTGAAATATTGTAACCAGAAGAATGTATTGGGATTGTATAACAATATGAAGTGTCTTTTAAGAACAAAATCAAGTGAATTCAGAAAGAATTCGTGTCAATGGTAAAATCGCAAAAAGTGACTAATTTAGCGGCCGTGGCTAACGTATACAAGCTAATTAACAATGTGTCAGTTATGGGCCCATTTCCAATGGTTGCTTTGCTATGAAAGAATGTGTACAAAGACAAACATTGATTATTTTTTTTTTGGTCAACTTTCTGAATATTACGTCTTATTTTGTCGCACGATGTAGAAGATCCATAGTTAGCTTGCTGTGAGAGAGCACTGTGAATCCTATATTTTTCTTTGTTTTGTTCTTTAACTACACTCAGCAAACTATTTTATGTTTTTGCTTTATAGGTCATGTATGTGCTGTTAAAAAAAGAAAAAAAAAGACTCCCGCTTTAAAGATATCGTACTGACTCCTGACAGTTTGCTTCCCTGCTCATTTCCACGCTAGTTATTAGCATTGTTAGCATTTGCTTCATTAAAATTCATTGCTGTATGTAATTGAAGCTTTTGATTATAAGGACATAAGTCAGACGTTCCCTCTTTGCCATAACAGCTAAACTTCTGGGGTACTAAAACCCGTCTGGATGGATTTGTTTTTAAGGTTATGTACCATACAAATACCAGTAAATGTGTTCATTGGCTTTTTAATAAAGCTACACTGAAGTAAAATGACTCGCCTCTTACTTCCCATGGGCTCACCACCTGTGGGTTGGCCCCTAAGGGTCGGGTGCAGCGTGAGCTGGGCGGTGGCCGAAGCTGGGGACTTTGGCGATCTGATGTCCGGCTACAGAAGCTGGCTCTCGGGACGTGGAATGTCACCTCTCTGGCAGGGAAGGAGCCCAAGCTGGTGTGTGAGGTTGAGAAGTTCCGACTAGTTCCAACTTATTGCCCCCACCGCTCAGTGCCTGTACGTTGGGGTTCACCCCGCTGAACGAGAGGATAGCCTCCCTCTGCCTTCGGGTGGGAGGGACGGGTCCTGACTGTTGTTTGTGCCTATGCACCAAACAGCAGTTCAGAGTACCCACCCTTTTTAGAGTCATAAGGATGGGGCGCTGCTGACCTCGACTCGGGACGTTGTGAATCGGTGGGGAGAACACTTCGAAGACCTCCTCAATTCCACCGACACGCCTTCCCTTGAGGAAGCAAGAGTCTGGGTTCTCTGAGGCGGGCTCTCCTATCTCTGGGGTTGAGCTCACCGAGTTGGTTAAAAAGCTCCTCGGTAGCAAGGCCCCAAGGGTGGATGAGATTCGCCCAGAGTTCCTAAAGGATCTGGATGTTGTGGGGCTGTCCTGGGTGCCACGCCGCTGCAATATCGGGTGGACATCGGGGACAGTGCCTCTGGATTGGCAGACTGGGGTGGTGGTCCCCCTTTTTAAGAAGGGGGACCGGAGGATGTGGTCCAATACAGGGGGATCACGCTCCTCAGCCTCCCTGGTAAGGTCTATTCAGGGGTGCTGGAGAGGAGGGTCCGTCAGGAAGTCGAATCTCAGATTCAGGAGGAGCAGTGTAGTTTTCGTCCTAGCCGTGAAACAGTGGACCAGCTCTACACCCTCGGCAGGGTCCTCAAGGGTGCATGGGAGTTCGCCCAACCAGTCTTCATGTGTTTTGTAGACTTGGAGAAGGCGTTCGACCGTGTCGCTCGGGGGGTCCTGTGGGGGGTGCCGAACCACCTGATACGGGCTGTTCGGTCCCCGTACAACCGGAGTCAGAGTTTGGTCCGCATTGCTGGCAGTAAGTCAGACTCGTTACCGGTGAGGGTTGGACTCCGCCAAGGCTGCCCTTTGTCACCGGTTTTGTTCATAACTTTTATGGACAGCATTTCTAGGCCCAGCCGAGGCGTAGAGGGGGTCCAGTGTGGTGGCCTCAGAACTGCATTTCTGCTTTCTGCAGATGATGTGGTTCTGTTGGCTTCACCAAGCCGTAATCTCCAACTCTCACTGGAGCGGTTCGCAGCCGAGTGTGAAGTGGCTGGGATGAAAATGAGCACCTCCAAATCTGAGACCGTGGTCCTCAGTCGGATAAGGGTGGAGTGCCCTCTCCGGGTCGGGGATGAGATCCTGCCCCAAGTGGAGGAGTTCAAGTATCTTGTTCACGAGTGAGGGAAGAATGGAACGGGAGATCGACAGGCGGATCAGTGCAGCGTCTGCTGTGATGCGGACTTTGTATCGATCCGTTGTGGTAAAGAAGGAGCTAAGCCGAAAGGCGAAGCTCTCGATTTACCGGTCGATCTACGTTCCTACCCTCAGCTATGGTCACGAGCTGTGGGTCGTGACCAAAAGAACAAGATCCCGTATACAAGCGGCCGAAATGAATTTCCTCCGCAGGGTGTCCCGGCTCTCCCTTAGAGATAGGGTGAGAAGCTCGGTCATCTGGGAGGATCTCAGAGTAGAGCCGCTGCTCCTCCACATCGAGAAGAGCCAGATGAGGTGGCTTGGGCATCTCTCTAGGATGCCTCCCGGATGCTTCCCTGGTGAGGTGTTCCGGGCACGTCCCATCGGGAGGAGACCCCGGGGACGACCCAGGACACGCTGGAGAGACTACGTCTCTCGGCTTGCCTGGGAACGCCTCGGGGTCCCCTCGGAAGAGCTAGAGGAAGTGGCTGGGGAGAGGGAAGTCTGGGCTTCCCAGCTGAGGCTGCTGCCCCCGCGACCCGACCTCGATAACCGGAAGACAATGGATGGATGGATGGACTCGCCTCTTAAAAGAAGCCTGAAAGGTCACCATTTGCTTTTTCTTTTATTCCTTTTTTAAAGTAGTTGACGAAGTTATTTTTTTTAGCGTTATCAGACATTCACTTTGCCATTACTGGTGAACTTCTGGATGCCCCCCAAACCACACCCAAAAAAATATAGTTTAAAAAATAAAAATAAACAATCTGGACGTATTTGCTCTATTGCTTTTACCATAGAAATAAAGATGGTATTTGGGCACCTTTTAATAAAATTACAATAAATTAAAATGACTCTCATAGTCATGCTAATATTAGAGAACAAGAATAGAGAAAAAAACATTTTGTTTTATTTAAACCTTCAATATAAAAATATCCCAACATAATATATGAATGTGTAAAATATTTTCAATTAATATGAATGTATTATATATTTAATTAGATGATTAGCCTCCCTTGGATGTGTCAGCTGTGTAATTCTATGTATGAACGGTGTGGGGGCGCTGTCGGGAAACGCGGCCAGAAGGACGCTCTTGTTTTCTGCTTATTTTCCTCTGTTTTTTGAATTTTCACACAGTGGCGTACACGCTTGTGGTGAACATCAAGCCCAACAGCGTGGATTAAACCTGCGTTTGAGTTATTTAACTACGCGTCAGCACCCTTTAGCGTTTAAATGCTCTGTTTGCGGTGGATGGTATAGTTTGACTCTTCGCGACACAAACGGTAAACACTCAAGTGATGATTTGTTTACGGTTCTGCGAATAGTTTTGCTAACAAAGCTAATAATAAGGTGTTCACTTAGAGACAGTGACATGTACTTTAAAGCTGAAGCCGTGACGCTTAATGTATATGTTCAAGTTGTTGAAATGAATGTAAATTTGTAAAATGTCTAATGGAAAATTTTGAATTATAAGAAAATTAGGAATTATTTGAATTTCACGAATGGTATCGATAATCTGAACAGCTAGAAACTAGAACAGTTTGAGAATTTGTTAAATGGGAGGATAAGAATCGTTTCAAATCAGATTTATTTTTTTCATGGAAAATGTTTTTTTTTTAAGTTGCTGAATGAGCTGAACTTTTTTTTATTTTGGAATGGTTTGAATTGTTTGAGAAATTTGAATAGACTGTATACTGGTGACCCCGTTTTTCAAATTTGGAATTCTGGGAAATTGGGAATTTTGGAACTTGAAAATAATTCCCAAAATATGATGAAAGAGCTAAATATTTTGAAGATTGAATGGTTAGAATCGGTTGTGTGCGGATTAGGTCAGTTTGTAAAATGTCTCCATTTGAAAATTTTGTCATGGGAAATATGAAACTATCATGCAAAAATGTTGAATTCTTTTAATATCACAATTTGTAACCTGAATAACCTTTTTAACTTTTTTATGTAATATTTTGAAGCAGTTCAGACCTGCAAAGACAGGGTGAAATTGTACTTATCAATTAATTTTCTCAGGGGAAATGTGAAATGAAAAAATTCTGGTAATCTTGGTTAATGTGAAAATTATGTCTTCATTGAGCTGAACAGTTTGAATATGGAATGGTTTTGCTTCTTTGAATAAGATGTGAGGTATGGAAGGTTACATGTGGAAAATGTCTCAATGGGATTTTTTTTTTTCATGGAAAAGTGGGTATTTAGATAAGGCAAAACATAGTTGCCCCAATGTCTTGTATGAGCTGAAGATTTTCATGTTGAAATGGTGGGCTGAATAATAAACATATTTTTGGTGCAGAATAATGGTGGTTCATATCAAGTGTTGATGATAAATGACTCTTTCAGATGGGGAAAGCGCCCAAAAAGCGGAGCGTGGCTGACAAAGTTCGCAAAGTTAAGGCCTCTGCTGAAATCAAGAATAACCCCTTTGAGGTGAAAATCAACCGCAAGAAGTTCGATGTTTTGGGGAGGAAAAGCAAGCACGATGTGGGCCTCCCAGGAGTGTCCCGCTCCAAAGCCATCAACAAGGTGAGACTCCAGAGACAACAGTTGTACAAGTGTTTTCACTCCACATAGTAAAAAATGTAAATGGCAACATTCTGTTCAAGGTGCAATCTGTCACATATCATAAACCCTTTATTGTGTGTTGAGTGACATTTCAACATTCCTGTCATACAAGTATCAAAATAACTGCTGTGTAATTAAAAAAAAAATAAAGTAAAACTCCCAACCCTTTGGAGACTCCTCACATCACGTAATAAAGAAAGAACAGGAAACAGTTTCATGTCAAGATGTTCTTGTCATTTTCACATCCCATTCTTAATCTATAGGGTTTAATATGGCATCGGTCCACCCTCTGGAGTTATAACAGATTAAACCCTTCTGGAAAAGCTTTCCACAAGGAGTGTGTTTATGACTGTTTATGAATTTAGGACTATTTTTCCAGAAGCGCATTTGTGATGTCCGCTCTAATTCAACCAAAAGTGTTCTATACGGTTGAGGTCAGGATTGTGCAGGCCGGTCAAGTTCATCCACATCAAATTGTCTCATTCATGTCTATATGAACCTTGATCATGTTGGAACAGAAAGGGGACCATCTCCAAACTGTTCCCACAATGTTGGAAATGTCCAAAATATTAGCCCCTGAGCTCCAGTGAAAGGAACTCATACCAGCATACCTTCAAGACATTTTGGACGGTCAAACAGTTTGGGGATTACCCCTTCCTGTTCCAACATGTCTGTGCACTGGCGCACAAAGCAAGGTCCATAAAGACATAAATGAGCGAATTTTGTATGGATGAACTTGACTGGGCTGCACAGAGCCCTGCCCTCAACCCGATAGAGCACCTTTGGGTTGATTTTGAGCGGACAGTGAGCCGGCCTTCTCGTCCAACATCAGTGTGTGACCTCACAAATATGCTCCTGGAAGGATGGGCAAAGATTCCCATAAACTCACTCCTAAACCTCATTAAAAGCCTTCCCACAAGAGTTGCTGTTATAGCTGCAAAGCGTAGACCAGCATCGTATTAAACCATAAACAGTAGATTTAGGAAAGGATCTCACTTCAAATCATATGTCAGTCAAAGCAGGTGAGCGGATACATTTGGCAATATAGTGTACGTCTCGTTTGATGAACCCTTAGGGGTATTACACTACTATATTTTAAGGTTAGTCATGATGGTGGTACTTGGTATAAAAGGTTTGCGAACCACTGTAATAGAGAGAGAATGAAACACTCTTTCTTCATGCTGTTACTTTAGCATTTGCCTACACTTTCTCTTTCTTGTTCTATGCTTATCGTCAAACTTTTTCTCTTTGAAGTGACTGGTACACTTCTGTGGTGTCATTACTGGTACAAAACACACCTTCAAGAGTTACTCCTTTCGATGCTCACTGAGCTCCAGTCTCATGAGATGATGTTTTCTGATGTCCAATAGAGGAAGGAGACCCTCTTGAAGGAATACAAGCAGAAGAACAAGAGCAGCAAGTTCATCGACAGGCGCTTCGGGGAGTACGACTTCAAAATGGCGCCCGAAGACAAGATCCTGCAGAGGTTTGCCATGGAGAGACAGGTGAGCCATGTTGCCATTTTCTAATCATTTGACTGTGTTAAAGTGTCTTGAATGGCTTTTAAATGGCGCATTCCAGCGCGCCCACGAGAAGGACATGTACAACTTGAACGAGGAGGAGGAGCTAACTCATTACGGACAATCTCTGTCGGAAATGGAGAAGTTCACCGACATGGTGAACAGCGACGACGAGTCGGAGGGGAAAGGACTTTTGTCGGGTGAGAGCGATACAGAGCGGAATTCTTTTATTATCAGATTTTCTGAAGTCCACTCACCTAAATTTATACCAAAATATGATGCAGAAATAGAAAAATGTGTGCTTTTGTTATGGAAGACTTTTTTTCTAAAATCTCTATACTTAAAGCTCAACGTTTGTGCGTCCGTTTTCAAAGAACCGAACGCTCCTGCACGTCCTTGGACGTTCTAGCACGCCCCCGCACGCTCCTGCCCTCTTTAAATACCAAACTAATAATACATATGACAGGTTACTATTACATGTAAAAACATACAGAAACATGTACTATAAAGGCTTCTTTATACTTACGCGGACGGAGAACGCGCTGACTTCACTGCGGCTATCCCACACGCAGTTTGCCTTTATACTCGAGCGCAACCCACGCGCGCTGTTTTGAAAGTGTGCTGCAATTCTCCTCCAAGTCGGGGGTGTCGCTACGGCTTGTATTGGCTAGGACGCCACAGGTGGAGTTTCCTCTGCATCTTTTGGCCATTTCCGGTAGCCGGAGAGATGATGATGATCATCCGTGGATGATCTACGCACAGCAACAATTTTTGCCGTGTGTGCGTCAAGCCACGCAGAGGGGCCGCGGGGGCCAATTCGTCGGTCACGTGATTCAATGTGGGCGTTGTCGGCCTTAAGTGGAGGCTTATTGCAAAACGTGCAGGAACGTTCAAAAACGTGCAAGAAAACATTTTTGCTCTTGAAAGTTCTTTGAAAACGGACACACAAACTTTGAGCTTTAAGTATATAGATGTTGCCGAACGTGGTTGAAACATTTTTTTTAAAGAATTTCAAACAAATGCTTGTCCCAAATGAATAAATCAATACATGAATTATATAAATGACATCATAAAACTACACCAAATTTAACAAAAAGACCCATCTTAATTTAAAAAAATGTCAATTAAATGAAGGCATTATAAAAGATAATGTAATACAAATATGCAGTTTAAAACAATCTAAATTTTGTCATGTAATAAAAATGGAATCTTTGATAAATCAGAAAAATAACGTATAAATAAAAAAATCATGTTGTTTACACAGCAATACAATTAATGACATTAAAATTGCACAAAAACAATCTGTCCTAAATACGTAAATTACATGCAAATGGCTAAATAATAAAACCATTTGAACAATAAAACAAATATTAAATAATTAAAAGTGAAATAAAGAGAGCTGTAATGTCAAATCCAGGTTACACATTTGGCCAACATTTAAAGTTCACTTTCCGCTGTTGCAGTCTGTGCCACCAAATGGCACTGTGCCTGAACCAGCTGTATGTTATGAATTAAAAACACAATTTTGAACCTTGTAGCTGAGCTGACGGCCTCTCACTTCGGCGGTGGCGGGGGCCTCCTCAGGAAGAAGAACTCCGGGGAGCAGCCGGACGACGAGGGAGGTCCGAAGGCCAAGTCCCGGCAGGAGCTGATCGAGGAGCTCATTCACAAGTCCAAACAGGAAAAGGTGAGCCGCCTCCTTGCCGATGTAAGCCGTGAGATACAACAAATATAACCGTCATCGTCCTTTTCACTCTCAGAGGGAGCGACAGGTGCAAAAGGAGGAGGCGCAGGAGCTGACTGAGAAGCTGGACCAAGACTGGAAGAGCATCCAGGCGCTCATGGTGCCCAAGAAGCCCAAAGCTCAGCGGGTGGAAACGCCACAGGCTAAACCAAAGGTGGGAGCCCCAGCTAGACAAAGTTATCATTGGCTATGAGTATGGGGCTAAAGTGGTTGAGAGAAATGAAAAAATTAGGTGGTGGCCAAAATGACGCAGGGTTGAATCCTCCAACCCAAAGAAAGATGCATTACGTCATCAGTAAGGACTAGTGAGCCCGTTCCAGAAGCAGTCATGCAAGCCCAAGCCATGACATTACCTCCACTATACTTCACAGATGAGCTTTTGTGTTTTGGATCTTAAGTAAATCCTTTCTTTCTCCATACATTGGCCTTTCCATCACTTTGGTAGAGGTTAATCTTGGTCTCAACAGGCCATACAACCTTTGTGGCTCATCTCTTTACTTCTTTGCAAAATCCAATCTGGCCTTCCGATTCTTTTTGTCGATGAGTGGTTTGCATCTTGTGGTATGGCCTGTGTATTTCTTCTCTCGAAGTCTTCTTCGAAGAGTGGATTGTGATACCGTCACCCCTGCCCTGTGGAGGTTGGGAGTGATGTCACTGACTGTTGTCTTTGGGTGTTTCTACACAGCTCTCACAAGGCTTCTGTGATCAACTGCTGTTGATACACTTGGCCGACCTGTTGGATGTCTATTGCTGAGTACACCAGTCGTTTGTTTCTTTTTCAGG
The DNA here is from genome assembly GCF_024500385.1 of Phyllopteryx taeniolatus. Classification (NCBI taxonomy): domain Eukaryota; kingdom Metazoa; phylum Chordata; class Actinopteri; order Syngnathiformes; family Syngnathidae; genus Phyllopteryx; species Phyllopteryx taeniolatus. Next base: position 15,684,768 of record NC_084516.1, read on the forward strand.
ACATTGCAAGTTGTTGTATTGGCAATACCCAATGTTTTCTCTCAGCTTCAAAATGGTTTGCTTTTCTCCCATATGCAGCTCTCTGTTCTTCATGTTTGCTTAACAGCAAAAAGTGGGTGGCTTCAAACAAAAGGTGCTCTGTCCTGAATTGTTTAACACATTTAGATGTAAATACCATGAAATAAAAGCTGGAATTTTGAACTTTTATCTCATATTCATCTTTTATCTGGAAGCCAAATGTCTTCAGTATACAACAAAAACAAAGGAATTGACCTTGCTGGTCCAATACCTTTTGAGGGGACTGTATTATCTAAAACATATTTTGTAAACATAGATACCGTAGATTTAGAGAACATAGTCATATTTTTTTTAAGGAAAACTATGTTAGAGGAGAAAAAAAAATGTTTCCGAAAAAGTTTAATAGGAATTATTTATTGGACTGTATTGCTCAAACTGTGACTAAGCAGCCATCTCGCCATAAGTTCCAGTTCCACTTCATTGGTTATCATCACACTTCTACCTTCACGGGTCAAGCAAAAGAAAAACAATACAGTAACACTTGAGTTGATCACTGCAGATGGTCACTGAGCTGACTTTTGACACGTATGTTTGCACAGCTGGAGGAGTATGACAAGATGGTGAGGGAGCTGGGCTTCGAGATGAAGGCTCAGCCCTCGGAGAAGATGAAGACCCCGGAGGAGCTCGCCAGGGAGGAGCGAGAGAAGCTGCAGAAACTGGAGGTGCGTTCACAAAGTAACATTAATAACGAGCATACAAGAGTAAATGCAAGTAGGGCTGTCACCATCAAATCTTTCTAGAATCGATTGTCCTGTAGATATTTAGAGTAATCGCCGCCCAGCCCCCAACAAAATTATTTTTATTTTTTTGTTGTATATTTCAAGGGAAAATAGCAATATATTTTGAGAAAGAAAATTCAGAAAACACTCTTTTAAGTGCTGCATTGTGCGCATCTGCGCTGCACTACAGCTTCTCTTTCTTGGAAAATGACAACTCTTGGTGTTTCCCAGTGTGTTATACAATACTATAACAGAAGAAAAATACACTTGCGGAGTTAATCCTTAACATGCTCACCGAGTTGAAGTGTCACAAGAATTGCTGACGTCTCACGTGACAGAAGTGACTCCCCTCCTTTATCCCCTGACTTTTTTCTAAGGCGGATCGACTGAGGAGGATGATGGGCGATGAAGAGGTGGAAGGAGTGCCCAGTCAAAGTCACGTTTCGGCCGACGACATCAACGACGGATTCATCCTAGACAAAGAGGACAAGAAAACTTTAGCCTATCAGGTGATACAATATATTGTACATGAACACAACACATGTTGTATAGGAAATATGTAAATGCAATATGTTTGCTTTATTGTAAAGGATGGCAAGTGGAACCTAGAGGAGGAGCCCGAAGATGATGGAGAAAAAGGTGAAGAGGAAGAATCCGAGGAAGGAGAGCCGGAGGAGGAAGAGGAGGACGACGATGGTGTCTGCAACGAGGAAGATGATGATGATGAAGAAGAAGAAGAGAATGATGAGGAGGAGGAGGAGGAGGAGGTGGGCGAAGAGGACGGTCATTCAGACTTGGAGTCTGTTAGAGAAAGTGAAGCAGAGGAGGAGGATGAGGAGATCAAACCAAAGCAGACAATAGAGGAGAGAAAGTCCCAGCAGGAAGCAGCCAAAGCGGAACTTCCATACACGTTCAGTGGTAACAAACCTGTTTGATTAGCATGTTAGCAATGTGTTGATGTAGCCTTCTATTGGTGTCTGTTAGCCATGGATCTTTTTGCTGTTGTTAGCTTTCTACTCTATTTTCCGATTCAGAAAACATTATTGATCCCCAATTAAGGGAGCAGAGAATGGCACAGTTGGTTACAAGTATTTACAAAATAACAGCATAAAACAAGTAAGGGCATAAATACATACGAGAGTGTGGGGGAAGCAGTCTATACATTTTAGAGTTAGTAGCAATGAAACGATAAGGATGAAAATGACACCTGAGAGGTGGTTGCATAAGTGTGCAAAGTTGCAAACGCTCCTTTATATATCCACAATATGTTTCTTTGTGGGAGATTTCAGCCCCCCCCCTTCCTGCTGCGTCTCTGCGTTTCAAACGTAATAATTTGGTCGTTCTACTCTCTTTGGTTGCGACTGCCTTCGAACATCGTTTCCAGTGGACTTTTGAAAATGTAAAAAAAAAAACTTTTTTTTTTTTTGCTCAGTTTTGCCACAGTAAACCCAAACTAATTCCATCTGACTAAATTGTCTCTCTTCCCATAAAGTAGCTCTTTTCTCTTTACTGCCTTGTCAGTATAAAGCAGAACGACTAAAGAATAAAATAATTTTACTCTCCCCATTAATGGGGGGAGAAAAAAAATCATCCTGACCCAAAAACTTTTAATTTTATCAATGAGTGTGGAGTTGGCATGTTCTCCACGTGCCAGCGTGGGTTTTCTACGGGTACACCGGTTTTCTCCCACATCCCCAAAACATGCATGGTAGGTTAATTGAAGACTCTAAATTGCCCGTGGTTGTCTGTTTATATGTGCCCTGCGATTGGCTGGCGACCAATTCAGGGTGTACCCCGCCTCTCACCCAAAGATAGCTGGGACAGGCTCAGCATGCCCACGATCCTAGTGAGGCTAAGCGGTACAGAAAATGGATGGATGGAAGTTAGGTAGGTAGTGCATTAGCCGATGTATTCACTTTCCTTTCAGAATTTTATTGGCCTGTCTTGGCATCTTTTATCTGCAGTGTATTAGCCGCTGTTGAGCTACCTCTTAATATTGATTTAATTGGCATTAAGAAAGCTGGGATAGGTTCCAGCACGGCCGCGACCTTAGTGAGGATAAGTGGAACTGAAGATGAATGAATAGCTGTCCATTAGCTGAATATTATGCTTCATTAGCTACCATTGGCACTGTAATAGTCTGAATGACTTGTAAGAGACCGGTAAAACAAAAACAAAAAAGAAGAGAAAAAATCATCACGTTAGCCTCTAATATTATTGTGCTTTGAGTTAGCATCCTGTTGTTAGCATAATGTATGCTTTAAATGTAGTTCCAGAATGCGCCAAAGAACTTGAAAAGCTACTTCATGGTCACACCCCTGACAACCAGCGCCTCATCGTGGCCCGGACTCAGAAGAGCAACCACCCCAGTCTGGCTGTGGGCAATAAGCTAAAGCTACAGGTACCAAAGTGCATTCATTTATTGGGGGTTATTAAGACTAATTATGAATTTATAATATCTTTGTGTCAGAAACTGGTGGGTTTTCTTTTGGAGTACCTGGGAGAACTGGCCTGTCGGAGTACCCCTGAACTCACCACCGTTGACAAGCTAATTCCGTCCGTTGATTTGTTTGCCTTCTAACACTTACTACTTAATACTTTCTTCAGTGAAGTATTTATTGCTTCTTTTATCATATGTGTAGAGAGCTGTACAGCTTGTGTCAGATGTTTCCGGAAGCAGCCTGTAAGTCCATGCAGATCATCATTGGAGATGCTGCCCACAGCATGGAGGAAGAGCTTGAAGTCAAAGGGAACGCTGCTTTCCCAACACTAGACATGGTATTATTGACGATTGATTGCCTTATTTTGCTTTATTTGACCATTTTATGGGCATTAAACATGGTTTTATTTTCTAAACCGAACCACACCCAGTTTATCGTGTTAGCCGTTGTTTACCAGTGAATTTGCCACTGCGTTAGCCTCTGCTGCCACAGATTTATTCGTCTGCTGTCAATGACTTACAATCTATTTGCAGTGTGCCTGTTCCTCAATTAGCAGAATTTTGCCAGTGTTAGCGCTTTTTTTGGTGGCCATGTTTTAGCCATCTTTCAACAGTTATGTTTTAGCCTTTCATCCCTTTTGAGCCCGTTGTTTAGCTGCACTGCATGTTAGCTTTAAGTTTACAAACATATCTGTAAAGAATCGTACATGAAGTAAGATAGCTTTGGGTTTGTTGTTTCTCATGTGCATTGAAATGTTTTTTGTGTGCTTTTAGTTAATCTACCTGAAGGTGGCAGCGTTGCTGTTTCCCACGTCTGATTTCCGACATCCCGTCACCACACCAGCGCTGCTTTACATTGGCCAAGCTCTCACAAAGGTACAAAATCATTGTAGTTATCATATAGTCACAGTACATAGCACCTGGCACAAAGCACACACCACATAGTCATCGTACATAGCACATAGTCATAGTAAGTAGTACCCACCGGATAGACTTCGTGCATATCACATAGTCATAATACATATTGCATCGTCATAATACGTAATCCATATAGCACATATTACATCGTCATGGTAATATCACATAGACGTATAACATAGTTCATATCACGTAGTCACAATTTATACATCGTACACCGCATTGTCATCGTACATATTGTATGGTTATATTATAATTAGTGATGCACAAGGATGAAAATTCTCGAAAACCGAAACTGAGGAACCCACGGCTGGAAGTCCTAACACTGGAAAAAATTCTCAATCAGTCAATATTTATTTGTAAGCGCTTTTCATAGAAAAAAGTGCAACACAAAGCGCTTTACATAAATTAATACATACAAATAAATCAAACCCACCAATTATTAATGATCAAACTGTCAGTTATTAGTAAAATTGCATTTATTGCTACGACTGCAGAGCTGCCAACCTACAGAAATTCACTTCCAGAACAATGTCTAAATTTCCATATTTTTAAATGTATGTCAAGAACATTACCGTAGGACAGTTATTACAGTATATTATGTAATAGGATTTTAAAAAAGTTGCATGCTGCTCAATTTCGCAACATAATCATTACTCTGTAATTGTAGTTGTGAATAAATTATGGATTTAATATTTGTTATTTCAAAGAATTTATTGGATCAACCTTAAAATAACAGATGTGTTTGCAGCCAAAATTCTCTTCTCTTGCATGCTATTTTTTCTATTGCTATTTATGCTATTTATTTTTCCTGTATCCACTATTGCTAATGAAATTATACAAATTTCCCCATTATGGGACTAATAAAGGTTATCTTATATTATAGAGATTTATTATATTCTTGCAAAGATCATTTTACACTTGAGACTATGTGAGATGCACGTCATGGAAACAATGAGTCCCAACCTGGGAACAATGAGTCTCTACAACGGTTCTTGCTTCACGGTCCCGCTATATTATTATTATTATTTTTTATTATAGGTGTTACTCTAGTTTTTTTATTCTGTTTGTACAATATTCTTTTGTTATCCATTGCTCTCTCTCAGTATATTATATTTATTTAGGCCTTTCATGATAGAAAATATTTTAGAACAATAAATTTTACCGAAAACTATCACGACAAACGATAGTATCCTTGATGTTTTTTTATGGCATTGATATAATGATATTACAGTATAATAATTCAAATGCATCATTTTTAAGAACAATTCACTTTGAATTCTAAGAACAATGAACATTGTAATGTAGAACAATAAATGTAATATACTGAAAACCGACTCAGGCTCTGTTCACAAAAATTGCACTTCAACAAATATTAAAATTTGGCACCTTGCGTTATCAGCCAATCAAAGCAACCTTTTTTGCTTCAAGATTTGTCCTTTTTCAAGGTCTGCCGGCTTTTTTTTAAACGCTGCTTTGTCAACATGTTGAATAACTACATCTCTTACAATAGTAGCGCTATACTGTATATAATGTGAGCAAACGTGCGCCATAGTCACGTTTGTATTTGCATTTTTGGGCAAAGGGTTGCATAATTGCAAGCTGAGGAGAAACGGGAAATGTCTAACCGAAATCGAATCTATTGAAATTGGGTGGGATGGTTGTGTTTAAAATTGATTTTGTCACTTTGAGGTTTTAAGTTGTCTTGTCTTTATTGCGACTTCATACAAATTCGACATACCAGCTTGTTGGTGTTAGCGGGATGGCCGCGTTCCACTGGCTTGAATCCAAAATGTTCCCATATCGTTGCGGTGGCGTTAGGCTTTGGAACTCATTTCATTTATGCCGCTCAACTTTCTGTAACTGTGCAGCTACCAGCATGCCGTCAGAAAACTTAGCTCCATGTACGCGAATGCCTGCATAAAAAAACGAATTTGTTTCCGGTTTCTGGTCCCTCTGTTATGTAAGCTGTCTAGCTTTATCTTGTGTTTCAGTATTTTCCTCTCGCACTCACATACACACCTATGAGTAATTTAGAGTTTTTAATTAACCTACCATGCATGTGGGAGGAAACCGGAGTACCCGGAGAAAACCCCCGCCGGCACGGGGGAAAAAATGTGAAGTCCACACAGGCGAGGCTAGATTTGAACCCGGGTCCTCAGAACTGTGAGGCAGATGTGCTAACCAGTCGTCTGCCATAATGCCAGGGCATTGCTTGTTAATCGTAATTGATTCTTTACTCTGAGGTGTACACACACGTGCACCGGACGTCAGTGTTCAATGTGACATGTCTAGTTGGTTATAATACATAATCCATACCACATAGCAAATGTTGCAGTCATAGTACATACAACATACTGTAGTCATAGTACAACCCCAATTCCAATGAAGTTGGGACGTTGTGTTAAACATAAATAAAAACAGATTACAGCTATTTGCAAATCATGTTCAATCTATATTTAATTGAATACACTACAAAGACAAGATATTTAATGTTCAAACTGATAAACTTGATTGTTTTTAGCAAATAATCATTAACTTGGAATTTTATGGCTGCAACATGTTCCAAAAAAGCTGGGACAGGTGGCAAAAAAGACTGAGAAAGTTGAGGACTGCTCATCAAACTCATCTCATCTAAGATGGACTGATGCAAAGTGGAAAAGTCTTCTGTGGTCCGACGAGTCCACATTTCATATTGTTTTTGGAAACTGTGGACGTCGTGTCCTCCTGGCCAAAGAGGAAAAGAACCATCCGGGCTGTTATGGACGCAAAGTTCAAAAGCCAGCTTCTGTGATGGTATGGGGCTGTGTTAGTGCCAATGGCATGGGTAAAGGCACCATTAATGCTGAAAGGTACATACAGGTTTTGGAGAAACATATGCTGCCATCCAAGCAACGTCTTTTTCATGGACGCCCCTGCTTGTTTCAGCAAGACAACGCCAAACCACATTCTGCATGTTACAACAGTGTGGCATCGTAGTAAAAGAGTGCGGGTACTACACTGGCCTGCCTGCAGTCCAGACCTGTCTCCCATTGATAATGTGTGGCGCATTATGAAGCGTAAAATACAACAGAGACCCCGGACTGTTGAGCAGCTGAAGCTGTACATCAAGCAAGAATGGGAAAGAATTCCACCTACAAAGCTTCAACAATTAGTGTCCTCAGTTCCCAAACGTTTATTGAATGTTGTTAAAAGAAAAGGTGATGCAACTCAGTGGTAAACATGACCCTGTCCAGACTTTTTTGGAACCTGTTGCAGCAAAATACAATTCTAAGTTAATGATTATTTGCTAAAAACAATAAAGTTGATCAGTTTGAACATTAAATATCTTGTCTTTGTAGTGTTCAATTCAATCTAGGTTGAACATGATTTGCAAATCATTGTATTCTCTTTTTATTTATGTTTAACACAACGTCCCAACGTCATTGGAATTGGGGTTGTATATATCACATAGTCATGGTCCATAGTATGTCACATATTCATAGTGCATACCGGAAAGCCTAGAGTACATAATACATATAGTACACAGCACATATAGTCCATGGATCATACCTCATAGTCATAGTACGGAGCACATCGTCATGAAGGCCACTATTTTGAGCGCATTCAGTATATTCCAGTGTAAAGACTCCAAATGACGTGTGTGCAGTGTCCGGTGAGATCGTTAGAGGACGTGACATCTGGTTTAGTGTTGTGCTGTCTGGCGGTGGAGTACGTCTCCTTTTCCAAGCGCTTCCTGCCCGAGCTCATCAACTTCCTCTCCGGAACGCTACACCTGGCTGTGCGGGACAAGCCATCCGCAGGTAGACGCTGACTCCTCTTCAAGCTGTCTTGTCGTCAACAACCGACTTACTTGATATTGCAGGTTACAGCGTCGTTCCACCTTTTAGAAGGACAGGGAAACACAGCAGTCTGCTGGTGCTTTTGGATTCTGAATCTTGGAAGAGCTGGAGTGGGAAAACCTTGCCGCTGTCTGCCACGCAGTGCCTAACCCTGCAGAATGACGTTGACGCAGATCACTACAGGTACATAGCAGACACTGCGACACTTCCATCACGCCATTTTAGTCACAGCAGGGGAACTTGCTAATCTCAGTGGGGTTGTTTTGCCATTAGCAGGGTTTAGCCAGTGTAATCTATTCAGTAGCCATCTGTTCAAGGTGCATTTCATTGTTTGCTAGTGGTATAGCAATACTTGAGATCTCTTTCTTCAATTTTTGTCGACTAATGAAACGACACTTCACTATTTTCCCCTCTAGGTAGTGCAACAACACTCTTAATTGTGCTTTTAGGCGCTTGAATTGTGGCATTGTTTTTTTCTTTTTTGTTTAAATCTATCAGATGTCTGGCGGGATACATTAGGGTCATCCTTGGCCATACATTCGAGTGACTTCGTGCTTTGTAAACGGCAGTTTTAGTATTTACTTTTAATCTGGTGGTGGTGTTGCGACTTTCGCCTTGTCCCGTCAGGGGTCACCACAGTGAGTCACTGGCACGATTTTACAATTTATGGCCTTCCTGATGCAACCCACCATTTATTTAACTCTGACTTGGGACCAACAGTGGCTGGGTATTGGGGCACTGGCCAGGAATCGAACCCACGGCGTCTGCACAAGAAGCAGCAGAATGTACCACTGGAATACTAATGCATTTAGTTTTATGACTTATTATTTTTAATCTATTATTTTCATTTGAATGATTTTATATTTTTATTTCTTTCTTTTCATTTTTTTTCCTTTTCGAAGCAATTTAAATAGATTTTATTTTTAAAGGCATTTTTTTGTCTATTATGTATTTTAATGATATAAAAAATATAAATTGAATTTGATTTTAAATGATTTCAACTTGGAAGCATTTTTATAACATGTAATTTGGTTTGAGTCATTATTTTTAATGTATTTTAATTTTCAAGCCATTTTAACGCATGGTAAACGTAATTTGTTTTATTTATTGATTTTTCTTTTTTTTGTAGTCTGACATTTAGAACCAAATTCAAAGTAATTTTTAAAAATTCCAATTAGTTTTTGTTTTCTATGCATTTTTAATTTAAACAATTTGTTTTCATTATTTTTAGACATTCTCTTTTGTTATACAAAAAAAACAATTAAGAGCTTGTTTGACAGGAATGTTAAAATGTTATTAAAACATCTGTAATGTTTTTTTTTTTTTTTTTGGTCACTTTTTTTGTTGATAGTTGTTGCAATCACATGCGTCTAAATGATGAATAATTCCGCCATGATGTTGTTGTCAGGTTGTCGTGTGTATCCATGTGCATGGAGCTGCTAAACAGATGCTGTGTGCTCTACAAGGACCTGGCTTGCTTCACGCACATCTTCCAGCCAATCAGTGTGCTGCTTTCGCAACACCTCTCCTCTAACGTATTACCAGAGCCTTTAAGGGTGGGTTGTCTTTAACTCTCATCTTTATCTTACATTATACCAACCAGCATTACTTGGAATGATTAAACAGTACTATTTCACTTTAATTGTAATGAGAATGTACATGTTAATGATGTATGGAAAAGACAGAAATAATAAATATAAATAGGGTGATTTTGAACAGAGCCCAGAAAAATTTCAGGATGTCGCTAAAACCTTAAAATCCCTGCTATTTGCTTATTGATTTGATAAAACCGAGTCGTGTTATGTATCTTTGTCAACATGTCCTTAAATTGTGCTTCAGGAGCTTCGGGCAGAGATCTTGGAGGTCCTCGGCGGCCCTCGCATAGCTCGCGGCCACCTGGTGTTCGAGAAGAAGAAGCCTGTCCCTCTGAAACTCTTCACGCCCAAGATTGTGGCGGTGTACGTTAAGATAAGAAGTGATCGTAATAAGACGTGTTGTACTTGAGTCAGTGGTAAGACAGTGTTCTTTGCTGCAGGTTGGACTACGGGAAGAAGCGCGGCGTGACCAGAGAGCAAAAAGAAGAGCACCGACTGCGTCACAAGTACAAGAAGGAGTTCAAGGGAGCGCTGAGGGAGATCAGGAAGGACGCTCGCTTCCTGGCCGGCGAGAAGCTCAGCAACGTCATGAGAAGGTATAAGACATCGTCACGCGAGCTTCCCGCAGCTCGTGGATGCCGGCCACCCTCACGCCCCCCCCTTAACGTCACACTCACCATACTTATTGTTACCCACAGGGACGCGGAAAGGAAGAGGAAGGTGAAAGAGCTCTTTGGCAGCTTGGCCACGCAAGAGGGAGAGTGGAAGGCCCTCAAGAGGAGGAAGAGGAAGTGAGCGCCTCTGCCTCACATGGTTATTTTTTTACTTGCAACTACACAGTTGTGGACATTTTCATCTTGGCCTTTGTGTCAACTCCACACGTACACAGTAGTCCTCGTGTTACAATACACACATTCATCAATAATGTATTCTAAAGTGTCTTATTTGCTGTCACAGTTTCAGTGATGATCATCATTAATTAGGAGATAAGATGGTCTAGGTGCACCTAATGAAATGTCTGATACAATAAAGAGCAATTTCTGGTGTTAAATGCCATTTAAAATGTCAACATTTCAATTTCTTTCGCAAATGTCTGGTGAACCTTTTTAAAAACAAATGTTCAAATTGCAAATATAGCCTATATTCAGACATGAGATTGTTTCTGCAGCACATTTGCGTGTAAAGGTTGGTTTGGAACTCTTGTCTATTCTAATTTATAACATTTACATTTACTACGCCTAACTTGCGATGCACAATAACCTACACAAGTCAGACTTTATGCCATGATTACAGTGCCTCAAATGAATTCTTTCACCTCTTAATGTATAAAAGCTATTCTAGGTAAGCCATATTTAAATGTATTCATGGTGTTTTTATATAATTATTTGTAGGAAAAAAGATCAGCGCACACAATATGCAGTATTTCTTTAAAATACTGGCCTTGACCCTTGCCCCACTCAATCGTCGTCTACTTCAGCAAATGTCATTATTTGTGGAAAAAAGGATGGATATCAATGATTCATTAATACTAGAATAAATAAAAGACTTTTCCCCCAATCAGGCCAGAAATATACAGCTACATATGGTTAAAATGCTAACTTTTTACTGTTAAGTGTTTATTATTCAAATAATTGTTTTATCATGTTGCAATTATTCAAGTCAGCTTCCCAGACCATATACATTTCTTAAACACATTTTATTCAACATTTAAATTCCAAGAAGACATCATACATCCTTTTATTTTCTGATTTCATGATGAAAATACAATATGGATACACAAATTGAAGCTATAGCAAAAAAATGGAGAATATTGTCTTGGTCATTGTTCATATAGAGACACTTAGGTGGTTTTAATTGTTGTCTAGTTCCATGTGCTATTTACTGACACACACACAGCGACAACGTAGCATTATCAATGTTACAAAGAACAAGACACCTGAGGTCCATTTGCTGATGTGCAAAAGACACACACAATACAAATACACACAACCCAACACCTTTCAGCACAACAATTCTACACACACGCACACGCACGTACATCATAGAAGACCAAGATGAGGCACGACGGGACTTGGCAGGTACATGGAATGTTGTGATAGTCCATCTTAAAACATGTTCAATCTGTGTCATCCTATGAGAGAAGACGAGACCAGGTGTCATTGCTCACATCCATTGGAAGTGTTTGTTTGAATTTGAATGGCGTCTTACCTCCATGGCCTCAGTGTTGTCGGTATCCACCGGCGACTTATCGTGCGTAGCGGAATTCTGGTCACTCTGGAAGACGACAAATTGGCACATGACAAATGATTTTTTCCAAATCATTTCTCTGTCTGCCATTTTCCATTAATCAATAATCTCCTTCAACAATGTCAACAGCAACACTTCCATACATTTTGTGAGAGAAAAATACTTCATTTTCTAAGCAAAAAGGCCATAATCAAGAGAATGGATTTGAAATATTATGGCAATAAAGCCATGAGAATAAACGTTATAACAGTCTGAAAATAGTTGTATCAACATCTAGAAAATTCTTAAGAATAGTCAGTTATTTTTTTAAAAATGTAAATGTAATTATATACATTTATTATAATAAAATATTTTTAAAAAGTCAATTATGTGAATAAAGCTGTAATTTTATGAAAAGATATTTCTAATTGTAATTGCAGTTTGGAAAAAAAGTCAATTTTGTGTGAAAAACTTTGTAAAGATAGTTTAAATATTAAGAGAATACAGCTGTAATTTTACGAGAAAAAGTCATGTTATGCAAAAAGGGTGGGGAAAGATGACACAATTTTCTACGGTAAAATGTAAATTGTATTCTTTTGTGTGGCTTTTTCATAGTCAATCCTTTAGTTCCCCATCGGCGTTACAAGTTGTCTGTCGACACGGTGTCGCTTTTTAATGATCCTCACTGATAAACGGCAACGGTGTCTTAAAAGAAAGATGCCGCTCCGACGGTCAGTCTGCCCATTTGTAGCTCCGTTCCTCCCGCCAGTTGGGCTCGTCATAAGAAGTGGGCTCACATTCCAGGTGGTGTGTCGCGTCCCTCGGGGCGAATAGCCTGATTAAACGCCGCGTCTGTCTCTGTGTTATCGTGATAAAGTAGATTTGCAAGGACAAAAGGACACGTTCCTTGTCACTTCCCGAGAATCTTGGCACTTGATGGTGATGGATTGCAACTCAATGAAGAGATGCTGTCATCGCCAGACAACACGCAACATCAATGAGCAACACGACAACGCAAACGACAGTGAAAATGATGAAGAAGAGGAGGACGAGTGATGACAGATGACTCAAGGTCAAACGGCCATTTTGAGTAGATGTGCACAGGCACAGAATGAAGATGAGTCAACAGGATATGTTAATTCCCTTTGATGGGAACAGATTTGTGGAGAAAGGAAGGTCCATTATTATTATTATTATTATTATTATTATTATTGCTCTGAAGAGTTTGGCTTTGCAGAATTGAAGCTTTCTTTCAATTTTGGGACATGGCTTCTCCCCAAAAAAAACTAAACACAAACTTGAGGAAGACGTTAGCATGGATGACAATATAGCAGAAATCCTATGGGAAATGTTTCACATAACATGAAAAAGTTGCTATTTTACAAAAATGACATTGCAGTAGGGTTGCATGATATTGGGAAAAAAACATACTGCGATATATATATTTATTTTATTTTTTTAACCTGCGATATATATTGCGATCTGAAATAATACAGGATCAGTGTTGGGAAAGTTCATCGTTCCAAAGATGAACTAGTTCAGTTCATACTTCATAATTTAACATTTTTATCCAAGTTTACCGGTCCAAAAACAAACTAATTCATAGTTCTTTTTTTTCAATATGTGGGCTATTACCCTTAAAATACTGACATTTCATTTCCCCCTTGTTGCCAGCCATTCAGTCCACACTAGTAGCTAGCTGCAGCTTTCACCCTACAATCTCAAAAACATGAGGAAAAATTGTTGCTTGAATTGTGTATTTTAAAATGAGGAATTCAAACAAAAACAGGACATTTGTTCTTAATGTGCAGCACAATATGACAGGAACGATGGTGAAAAGACATTACTCTCAGCTCTGGCTGATTATAATTTAGTAACAAGAACTTTTAATAAGGATACAAAAATAAGTTGTAATTGCCAAAAAGCTGTGAAAATTATGACAGTTTTTATTTTATAAACAATTTTGAGTGACACAAGGTCATAATTATGAGTTGTAGTATAGAAAAACATTTTCAAGGAGAACTTGTCATCTTTCCCCCCCAAAAAATTGACCAATTTTTTTTTGTCTTTTTTAAACTAAAATAAATACATTTTAGAACAAGAAAGTCGAAATATGACTTGGTCATTTTTTCCAAAGTATTATTTGAAGCAAATTTTTACAAGGAAAACATTAACAACAAAATGTGTTTCTACGGGAATTTTGACATTCACTTGAGAATAAGAAATTTGTAACTTGATGACTTTTTCCCCCTAATCTTTTTTTGTGTGCGTTTATTTTCAGTGTGGCTCTTGACCCACTTTGTATTTAGCAGGATTATGTTACATTTTGGTGAGGATCTGGATAAAATATAGGTATTGGATTTCCTTTTCAACTTTTCCCTTGAAGTTCGGCCTTGGCTGAGGTCGACGCTACAGTGTTCCAGGTTGTCATATATTCAAGTATTTGTTCTTACTGGTTTGGCGGGATCCTTGACCAATACCGTGGCGGACACGATGTTGCCTGCCCCCGCCGCTGTTTTCTGGGCCACCGTGGTCACCCCGGTAAGCACTGCTCCGCTCACCTGACTCACCCCCTCCACTGTTTTACCGGCGACTGTCGGAAAAGAAGAAAGGAGGGTGTTAAGAGACACTTTTGACGGTAGTATCGCTTTCTCTTTTAAGAACACACAACCACGCCCTTTACTGTCTGCAGTCTTTGTGCGTTTAGTGGCTTTGCACACCCAGCACGTCTTTCTTTGTGTGTAAAAGGCTTTTTTTTTTTTTTTTTTGCATTAGCCTAACAACATGGACCGTGGAACTCCTGCATAGATGCCTCGCAGGAGGGTGATGCCATGGGTGCCTCAGCTTGTTTGTGACAGCCACGCTCCCACTTCCCGGGGGTACGCTCGTGGAAGTACTCTATGGCACCTTCCTGCGAATTTACATCATGTTTATTGTTCGATAGATGGATACCTGTTGTGACTCCATCCTTTGTCATAGTGCCTGAAAGTAGAAGACAAAATAGTGATGGGTGACAATACAGTTTGCGCTTATAAAATATCAATACCATATTTACAAAAAAATACAATCAATAATAAGCTAGTCATAAGTAGATAATCATAGAAAATACGGGACTTTTTTTAGTATTTTAAAAAGTTACTAATATGACTATGGTAAAAGTAAACACTAATATAATATATGTAACATGCAATATGGATATTGTGAAGGAGACAAAAGGCACAAAATAGTTCCGTCACAAAAACGCAAATGTTTTTAAAGGCTACAATACAAATACTGCTAGTGTACCAATGACATTACCAATAAATAAAGATGTACATTTGATATATATTTTTTCAAGTCACGTTTAATATTTGTGTAAAAGTCTCAAAGGATTTCACAGGCCAACATTTGAGGGCATGTGTAAATATAATGAAAGTTAAGTGTAGGTTTTTAAAGGCTACAGTACAAGTACTAGAACTACTGCTTATAATAATAAAAAACATTTAGAAAATGTTGAAAATCTATGGAAAACTTGTGTGTATTTTTAAAGGATTCATTTATTAATATAAATATTGAATTCGTAAATGTGAAAAAGTGAATATTAAACATTTAAATATACCTGTAGTTACATTTTGTTTAAAGGCTACAATATTGCTACTACCACTACTCTGCAAAATTATTTTATGAAAACATTTTAAGTGTAGTTCTAAAATGTTTGAAAGATTATTTGAAATTTAAGCTAAACAAAGGATTTAATAGAAAATACTTTCTTTTTAGTAATTGTTAAAGGCTGTAAGGACTACTGCTGCTCCTAATAATAAGTAACATAAAATGTACTTTTTTTTGTCGGCTTGTCAAGGTTAAAATGAGTCATGGTGTCGAAAAATTAATACAAATATATTTTAAAATATTTTTAAACCAATATATCATTTCAAAGCTGAAAACATTTGAAGACTACGATCTACCACTCATGATACTACCAATGATAAAAAACAACAAAATGAATGTTAAAAATATAGGATGTTAAAATGTTCATCTTTTCAAGGTTAAATGGAGCTCAGTGGCGCGGAAACCTCATTTGAAATCTCCAGGGGGGGGGGGGGGGAAAGAGAGAAAACACCTGGCTACTTGGACTCGAGCAGTCCAGGATTTCATTGAGCGGGATTGAGGGAAGGAGATGCCGAACGAAGTGGGCACCCACCGACGTACAGCACCCCATCTTTGGTCATCTCGGCCGCGCCACTCACTCCCTGCTTGGTCTTCGTCGCCACCGCCGCCGCTCCTTCCTTGGCTTTGTGCAGTCCTTTCTTCAGCGTTTCCATTTTAGTCCTCTCCTAGCACTCTAGCCTTCTTTACAACTATGTCGAAAGTAAAAAAAAAAGGAAAAAGAGGCTCAATCACCGCTGGCGAGATGTCACGAGTGAGAAGAAGTGAGGTGGGCGCACTCACTCAAATACTACGACGACGCCCTACTTTTGACCGCGGATGTAGATCCTTACCACCTGTAGAAGGTTCGAATGTGGGGGGCGACGTTGTTGTTTCCCCCCCCAATATATATATATATATATATTTAATCTATACAACGTTTGGATGCCATTAAAATAACACATACGGTGCCATTTATAAGCATGGATAAATGTTTTTAATATATATCTATAAAATGTCTGTGTCAGGAGAGTCACGCACCTGTTGTGTGTTAACGTCCTCTCTCTCAGTTCCGAGTGGAAACTTCCCCGAAAAACCTGTTCGCTCACTCCAAGACGCAATCCACACACTGTGCGTGTATGCGCCAATGAGCCACTCGTTCCACGCACGCGCGCACACGACGACACGCCTCGTCGCCGGAGGCCGTGATGCTGAGAGAGGATGCGACGCGCGCAAAACAAAACCACTGTCGTGCACTTGGGTTAGGAATAAGTGAACAGCAAAAATGTCTTCCGAGTGATGATGTCGTGACGTGTAATACATCTAGTGATCACAAGATGGCGCCACCGCACACCGAACCGACAGGGCAACGTGTCAATACGTAGTTGGATCTTTAATGATGGGTCATGCCTGGATGGATACTTTATTCACCCACAGGGGAAATTCATATACGTTGTAGTATATAACGACAACAATCAACAGTGATACAAAATAAAAGGACTTTTGAACAAATTTTATACTTTTTCTTAATCCCCTTTTTCTATATAATTTTTTTCCTCATCATTTCTTTTTTTCTGAACACCGCCCCCCAAAAAACTGCTTTAGTTCTCCATTATTTATGTGTTTATTTACGCATTGTTTCCCCCACATTTGACCTTTCATGCCTTTTCACCCTTTTTTTATTTGTCATATTTTTATTCTTCTTTTTTATCTTTACCCTTCTATTTTATTTTTCACAGACCTCTATTGTTTTCTTTACACCCACCCCTTTCCCCTATTTTTTTGTTTTTGTTGTTTTTCTTCTCTTTATCACTTCTATTTTTTTCCTTTATTATTTCACTTTTTCTTAGTTTGTTTTTCTTATTTTTCCCTTCTTCTTGACCCATGTACATAATACATTTTATATAGCACTTCTCAAGTACACATGTACATTTACTTTAATTTAAGAATGTTTTTAAAGACAAAAAAAGAGAGGAAGATTTCACTTAGAACTTTTGCTTGTTGTGAAAAATGGCAACAAGTAATCTTATTTGATCTGGGCGTCATGGCAACCACTGGCTGCTTTTCATTTACACTTACACCAATAACATGCACGCACACACGCTTCACTGGGTCTTTTTATCCCCCAGGATTGCACAATTTGACTCGCGTCTAAATGTAATGTCATTAAAAAGTCCTCGGCCCCCAAACGTCATCATTGACGCGACCAGATGAGGCGCTCCATGCGAGCTCTGACAAACGTGTGCGTGTGTGTTATTGTGCTGTTGACGTTGGAGGCGCTCCAGGCGTGCAGATGGCGCTGCTTTGTGTTTGCAGCTAGCCGCTGCACGCCTCATGGCTCCCTGGCGGCCATGACTAAACCACGTGCACACACACACACAATGGGGCAGTCTTCAAGGGTCAAGAAGGACGTAGAAAAATGTCTGCGGGATGTCAGCACACCACACGTTCTTTTGATGTTAGTCAAAAGGCTTCAAATTCACTTCATTCCTCCAAAGACGTGAACGTAACCACCGTGACGTCAACAGACGCTTTTTGTTTTCGCGCTTGCCACCGTCACACGTCTGCTCTTTTTGCTCTTGACTGAGCAAAGTGACTGACTTTGGTTAAAATAAAAATAAAAAAACCTTAGCTGGCTATATAATGGATCTACTGGATGGAAAAATGTACTTAGAAAATATCAGTAAGCTAAAAAAGTACAAAAATTATATACTAAATTGATACAATTTAAATCAAGAAATATTCTTAGTTAAATATTTTTAACATTTGCATTGTGCTATGTGTATTGATATACTAAATTGACAAAAGGACAAATTCTACTATTTTAGACCAAATAAATGCCCTGTTGTTTGAAACTAAAGTTAATCAAATAAAAATAGGGGGGGGGAAATAATAATAATAATAATAAAATAAAAAATAAAATCATTCAGGTGATTTTTTTTTTGTTTGACTTGTGAGCAAAAACGAGATACGAGCGTTGTATGGCGGCTCGTCTCAAACTCACTTCATTCACAACAAGCAGCAGTTGGGAGATAGCGACCAATTCTTCTTCCAAAAAGGCTTCAAGCTGTTTATTGCCACTTCCAGTTTAAGTGCACTGTAAAAGTAACCTGAAAGCAAAGACAATGATTACCCATCATAACAACCACAGAACTTTGCCTTCAAATCTGCTAGCTTAATACATCATGGGAAATGCCACGGGCTAAAAATAGCATCAATGTGGTCGGCGTTATAACGTTTCAAGCAATTTAGATATTCGGACATGGTGCTGCAACACACGTAGACAGACAATATAACAATATTCACAAGCATATATTCTTTATCTTCTGCGAAAATCAACTAATATTACTTAAGCTTACTGAGTAACAGTAGTTGTGAAATTCTTGTTCGTTTTGTCTCCATGACTGTATTATACTGCCTCCTGGTGGCCAAGTCACATACACCAGAAGGAGCCGCAATGAATTCTTTACATTTTACAGAGTGCAATATTTTAGACTGCTATTTTCCTTATTGGCAGCTGGTTTGTACATCCACCTCAGAGGTTAGGGGTTCAAATACTAAATTTGAGCAATCAAATATGTAAAAATGTAGCTATTTAAACATACACCGAATTGAAAAAAAAGAAGATAAAATAGTTTTTATCCCTAAAAGTCTCCTCAGGTTGGGAGCCCCTGTTCACCAAGTTTGGAATGTCAATTCGCAGTTATATCGTTGCTATGTTGTTCTACTGTAGTTGACAATGCAAACATGGCAGCCAGTAATAATTTGTGTTGTGGAAAACAAATAGTCACGCGAGGAGCCATGACCTCAAGACGAGTGAATCAAAGCTGCTGTTTCTATTTATATCCCTGTCGTGTCGTAAGAAGGAACCTGCTCTCACCTGTATGTCCGCCTGCCTGCTACTACTATAGCAACAACAACAACAACAACAGAAACAAGAAGACGTGCTCCAGGGAAGCCTGAGGACTTCCTGGGAGTCCTCAGGCATGCCGCCTCACACTCGGGCCTGCTGTTTGTCTGCTGGTTGCTGTGGTAACTGTGGGGGTTGTGGGGTGGGGGGATTCCCTTATCTTGCTGACATTGTGGAACCGACGTCACAGTTCAAAGGGCTGCTCTGTAGGAATGAAAAACTGAACACACCTTGCAGTGTTGCCCCTCATCCAGTGTGTGCGTTGTCATGGTGAGCGATGTGTTTGGCTGCAACGCGTGGGAGTTCCGCCGGGGCATGAATGGTCATAATGCTTGAAGCGCTGAGTCAGCGCTTACAGTTAACGTGCTGCACGTTTGTCAAGGAGTTACACGTCGTTCACTGTTGTACACTGGCGGTTCTCTAACTTGTTACGCCAAGTGCCGCATAAAAAAAAAACAAAAAACGTTAGCTCTTCATGTACTACCAACATTAAAATACAGTAGCGCGGAAGTTGTGTTGTGTGTACATCAAATATGATGATACTTCAATCAATGCATGACGGTATATGGTAGCGCTGGATTTAATGCCACATGACCAGCAGGGCCAAGCTGTAAAGACACTCCTCTACTCAGTGCGCCATGGGATTGCAAAAGTCTTTTCAACAGTGGAAATTGAATTGGAATGAGTGGCAACTGAAAATGATCTTAATGGCAGGTTAGTCTGTTACAGGGAACTTCACATAGAAGGGAAACTAACCAACAACATTGCGGAACAATTTGAGCAAAATGACAGACTGTAATTATTACAAAAAAAAAGAAAAAAAAAAAAGCGTTTTCGCACAGAGTAACAAACCAACAGAGTAAGAACAAAATAACAGGCCAATTAATACCTGTTTAAAGATATAAATATAAAATAATACACATCCACGCAGGATGCCGCATCTGAACGGAAAATTAATTAGTACATCCCTGCACACGTCACTTCAGAACGTGGGCAGTTTAAAAGTTAATTATTTTGATGAATAAATATTTGTAATCTAAGATAAGCTTTATTAGTCCCACAATGGGGAAATTTGCATTGTTTCAGCAGCAATTGTGGATATAGGAAATATAAATAGCATGCAAGAGAAGACGTACAAGAAGTACATTGTACAGACATAACCTATCCAATTCAATCTATCAGCAATGGTATTTGTTTGTTTGCAAAATAGAGTGCCGAGTTTGAATTTTGCTGTTTGAGATCTGATTAATCTGCTTTGATTGACTTGAATTATTCTTTTTTTGATTACCAGGGCTGAAAACAGAATTGGCAAAAGGGAATTAATCCATAGACACAGATATTTTGGATGATGGAACATCGAAATCTCATATACTGGTGCTTTGATTCCGGCTGCAACTGTGTCCACCATCACATGGTTGATGTAATAAAAACATTAAAATTCAAATATACTTTAAAAGTGTGTTTGAATACAATTCAATGTGTTGCAAGCCTGTGGGAGGGGTAAAGCTTTTATTTTTTTTTGTTTCAATTAAATGAGTTTTTCTTTGTTGCAAATTTTCACATATTGTGGGTAGGTCTCACACATATTCCCTGCGATAAATGGCAGTTCACTGTATTAAATGAAAGGGGGGGGGGGGGGGGGATAAACTATGTAATAGATCCAAAATTCCTCCGCTAAATATTGCATGGAACAGTTCCACAAAGTTCCTGGAAATGTTCCAACTATTTGCAACTCAAAATGCAACACAGTCTTCAGGTGCTCTGTAGAAAAATATTTTATGACTTTTTTTCATTTGATGTGACATGCCAGGGAAATAAGCATCAGTGGGAAAAAGCTTCCAGAATACATTTGGCAAAGGGGCCAGGTGCTATTGCGTAATGTAGCACGCTAACACACGCTTTGTAAACTGGATATCCACAATGCGGGTGTTTAATAACACCAGGCAGCCCGCCTGACACAGGTGGATGTAATCTGGCTGTCAATCAACGTAATGTCAAAGGAAAAAAAACAAAACGTTAGCGAGCCAAGCAAGTTTGTGTCAAAGGGTTAACCGCTGTGCTCATCCCCCCGCACTCCCCAAAGCCAAAATCCCAACTGGCAGGTGCTTCATCTGACAAATGTTATTCATTTGGCTCCGTTCTCCACGCATGTGAGAAATCTGCTCACTTTGCATCCTTGCAAGCGGTGGAAGTGTTCCAGGCCCAGAGTGCAGCGAGGACACAGTTTGGATGCAAGCATGAAGCAGGGAAAAGCAAGTCGAATGTTGTGAGAGCAACAAGAACGGCTGAATTTCAAGCTGCTGAGTCATGCCGAGGAGGTCCGCTGCTGGTTTTTCTTCTGTAGAACTTGTGAGAAGACCTGGGTTGGGGTTGGCATGAAGCGTTAGGGTTAAAATTGGGGCTTGGGTTGGAGTTAGGATTTAGCTTATACTCAACTCTCTCAACTCCATTTTTATTTGTAGAGCACTTTAAAAAATAAATCTGCAGCTGAAACAAATACATATATAAATACGTGAATAACATTTTCCTTTTTCCTAAAAATATTAACATATAGTCTTCAAAATCATGAAACCAGTCGGTGACATTGTTGGCTGCAGCGCCTCCGCTGTGTCTTTACGTAGACCAAACTGTCACAGTCCTCATGTGGGCAGCCTGCAGTTCCACCAGCGGCCTGTTGGTGGTCTCATGCTGTATGAAATTGTGGTCCCAGTTCCCCAGTGACAAATGAAAAGCCGTATACTTCCTTCACGTTGGCATACAGGAGGTCCAGAATTGTATTCCCTCTCGTTTCACAGGCTACATCACAGGGGTCAAACTGGTGGCCCGGGGGGCCAGATCCGGCACGCCACATCATTTCATGTGGCCCGCGAAAGCAAATGAAAATTGCTCATTGTGTTCTGGTGTAATGCCATTGAGATATTTGCAAGCGTGTTTTTGTTACCAATCCCCCTTTGAACAGAAATGTAATAGTTGAAAAACATGTTTTTATAGGCTTCTGATTTCAAAACTGGCTATTCATCAATGTGCTGTGTATACTGTATGTGATTACAGTATATGAGGTAATCTTTCATTTATATGGGTTCACAGTTGTAGCGGACCGCCGAGGGAAGTCACGAGTACGATGTGGCCCGTGACAAAAATGAGTTTGACACCCCTGGTCTACACACATGTTGTGTGAAGTTGTTAGTAGATGAGAGAGAGGAACATGATTGAAGTCGCCACTGACCAGTATGAGGACGCCGAAAAGGTAATCTCGCAATCACGGCGTGCCTGGCGTCATTCGCCTTGGCTGTTGCGGCTGATGGTTGAATGTAAAACAACACCCGTTAGTTCGTACGTTGGGGAGTAACCTCACATTCCTCATAATGATCAATGGAAGGAAACAATTCAAATCGCCTATCCCGTTCAGTCCTCTCTCTTACTTTACTTCACTTTAGTCCTTCTCCATATCTCCTCTGGGACGCATTCTTCGCCGAGGGAACGTCGAGCGGCTCCGTGTCGGAGGCAAGGCAGACGGCCTTCTTCTCGGCCACCTCAACTTCCTCGTGGTCGTCGGTGAAGCATCGTAAACAAGAGGGGGGGGGGGGGGGGGAAAGTATGATTATGTCAATATTATGTTTTGGGCTTAGGTTAGGTGTTAAGGTTAGGGTTAGGATTTAGTATTTGTGTTGGAGTTAGGTGGCAGTGGTTTGGTGTA
This sequence comes from Phyllopteryx taeniolatus, assembly GCF_024500385.1. NCBI lineage: Eukaryota > Metazoa > Chordata > Actinopteri > Syngnathiformes > Syngnathidae > Phyllopteryx > Phyllopteryx taeniolatus. Next base: position 15,707,817 of record NC_084516.1, read on the forward strand.
ACTAAGTAACAAAATAGATAACTAACACATGGACAAACAAAGCTCAAGAGCTCAACATTGGCAGAGGTCTGCTCTCTACTGAGTCACGTTTCTTGGCACTCCCTAAAAACCCTGCAGGAGGCAGAGCAGCACATTCAAATGCAGATGAAGTGTGACGCATTTTTCCTATGGTGATCAACGAGCAATGAATATTCCATGAATCGATTTTGCACCGTGCATGCATATGCCGTCCTCAGGAAGAGAGCCCCCTCGTAGGATGTCCCCACACATCACGTGACCTTTCCCTCTGCGAACAGCATTGAAGGAGGATCATGTTAATATAAGCGCTGAAATATTGATTAAAAAAAATCAACATAATCCTCTGAGCCTCCGGGCGGGGGAAGCACATCAGACGGGGGTCCTACGCTAGGGCTGACCTGCTCAATTAAACATCAAAGAAATTTACCTTGAACCAACTATTAATAATTTACACAGAAATAATCCTATCTTTAAAAAAAAAAAAACGAAACAAAAAAAAAACCCAGTACCTTTCTGGAATATTTACTTTTGCTTGATTTACAACGGTACAGATGAGATTAATGTTTCAAGCTGTGTGGAGTCATTTAAAGATGATTGATGTCCAAACAAGTATTAAAGTAATGAGTTGTCGAGGGAGTGTCATTTGAAATACTTCCACGTTATTAAAGTATTCTTTTGATCCATGTGGCAAACGAACAATTACCGTACCTTAGTCGACCTTGTTTTGTCTTCGAGTGCAGCACCTTGTAGCGTCACGGAAGTAAAATGCATCTGGTTTTTATTTTTTTTATAAACACCAAAGAGCAAAGAACAAAACAAATAAATGGCAAATGCAAATTTTAATTAACAACTACAAAGTCACTGATTATACGATAGTTCAGCAAAACTATACCAGATTTGATCAAATAAAAGAAAATTATACGTATTATACTAAGAACAGAAAATTAAATATGCTTTTTTTTAGCAAAATATTACAAGATTAAAGGGTAATTTTATAAAATTTGAGCAACTATACGTATTCAAGCAAAAGTATTTAATCATTTAATGAAATAAAAAAAAAGAAAAATATACTAAAAATACAAACACAATCTAATACAAATTCACATTTAATAAACTAAAAATAAAGAGAAACTATACACTTAAACTCTATACTGTACTTTGAGGATGAAAATGTGTACAGTAATAAGGTAAATCAAATAAACTAAGGGAAAAAACACTGCACTGAAAAAAAGGAAAAATATACAAAATTTGAGCAAGCAAATACACTGTTTTTGAGAAGAAATACTACATTTAATAACTTAACAACAAGGAAAAATGATACTGAACTTGAATAAATCAAAATACTATAATTTCAAAGACAAAAGGTAACTAAGTGCTTAACTCAAGGTAAAACTTTGAAAGCAAGCGAGGACATAATTTTGGAATCTTTTTCAATCTGCAACTTGCATAATATACAGTACAATCTTCTCCTTTTTAAAACCCTTAATGATGCTTCTTTCTTGGTAAGTGTCATCGAAAAGCCAAACACTCTCTATATTCGTCTGCAGTGGGGCGCAAATATCGTCGGACTCTGATGTCCGTACAAGCGCAAGGCGTGCGCGTGTTTGCCAATTTGGCAGAACGATCTGCGCCAAGCTGGACGCCCCGGCGCAGCGAGTGTGTGTCCTTGGATGTGCACAACAAAGAGACAATATGGTGGCAGAAAGTCGGTCTACACTTATGCCTGCTCTGACCACATCGAAATCCAAACAAAAGCTGGTCCGACCGAATTTTGGTGAATGCGATCGGGTCACGGGCAGACGGATACTGAGGTCCGCGGGCACATTTAAGTCGCCAGCAGTTATCACCAGCTCATTCTGTATTTAATGAGGGTACCCGCTCCCATTGTTTGTTGCCAAATGCAGTGATAATGCTCCACTCACACACAGATTGCTGCAGTCACGCGTCGTCCTCTTGTGCCTGACAGAGATGTCGCCGTCGAGACTCATTGCGTCACATTTAAAGGGATTGAGAGGAGCCGCTTTGATTGGCGGTAAATGAAGGCGGGTGTAAACACAGCCACAGAGGCGCACCCCGGCCACTGTCGGATCCGCTGGGCTGCGCTGGTCTACGAAATTACCAACATCAGTCTACCCCGCCCCTGGCGCACAGATGCGTCACCCGCCTCGCCGGATTTACGCTGGTCACGAAAATAGAAAATCAATCTATCGATGAAGTGTTTTTGTGACGTATGCATGGTGGGTCGAACAAAGTGTGCAACTTTAGTGGTGGATTTTCAAATTCCCTATGTTATGATCTCAGGATTCCACTGTGTGTTACAGAACATATGACGCATCTGTGCTAAGCTAACGTCTGCCTCTTCCCCGACCCTGCTCGTGTTCACTTCCTGTCTCCTGCTTTCACGAGGTCACACACGGTTCGCTTGTGCATTATCTCCAGACTCCCACCCGTCCCGACCTTGTGCTTTGTATCCCAGACCGCCTTCTTCTCGGCCCCCTCAATCAAGGCGGCGCAAGATTTAGAGAGGAGGTAAACAGTCTGGTTTTATGATTGGGCCCCTTCTTACAGCGCGGCCGGATAATTGAAAAGCCCTCAGTGACTATTTTGAGATGCTAGTGGGAACGGGCTCTTTGCTGCATTCACCCCAAACGCGCAAGGCCACTTTTTTTCCGTAACAAATACGCAGGACACAAAACAAACAGCAGCCGTCTCTCAGCCGTCAATCAGGCAAGCAAATAAGACGCGTCGTGCCGGCTTCTTGTGTGCGTTTTGCAAACAGGTTTTTCCACTCTGGGCAGCTGCCACCGCCACAAAAACCCCAAATTACCGCTATTTGACTGTGAGTTTAAAGTTTAAACAAACACAAATATCAGCAGTGAGTGCCTTTGGGGCGCATGTGTGGACTGGTGGGACTTACGCCACGCTTTCCTTGCCACTTTAAAGATAATATTAAAAGTTGAGGAGTAGACCGGACACAGGTGTGAGTATAAAGAGTTCGATGGAAATCACAGTGTCAGAAGCAGTGTTATTGCATCTATAGTGGACATACTGTGTACAGCCAATGACGAAAATTCTTTTGCGTCCCACTAGAGAGACTACGCATACCACATTTCAGTTCATTTTTGAAGGACACCTGGAAATGTTAGCTCCAACCCAAAATGGGAGACTTCCTGTATCATTTCAGGCCTGGCTTCTTGAGACTTTTTTTTATGTTTACTCATGGTAGACGCACCTACCAAATTTAATGTTCCTGGGTCAAATTGGCTTTGGCGGCTGAATTTTCAAAAAAGTTGGCAAGTGAGCCAAACATCTGCAAAATGCGTCACTTTCTGAATATGAGAAAGAGTCTTTCTCATATCTTTCGCACATATTCATATTGTCAGCTTATTAAGTAAGGTATTTTGGAGTGAACATTGAAGCTGCTTAAAACAAGACAGTATATCTGCTGGCATATTAGGGAAAAATGTATTGAACTATATAGAATTTCTGTTAGGTTGCATGGGATGTTTTCTTTTCTTTTTTTTCAATCCATCCATCCATTGTCCGCAGCGCTTTATCCTCACGCAGGTCGTGGGCGCGCTGGAGCCTATCCCAGCCATCTTCGGGGGAGAGGCGGGGTACACCCTGAAGTGGTCGCCAGCCAATCATAGGGCACATAGAAACAAAAAACCATTCGCGCACACATTCACCCCTACGGGCAATTGAGAGTCTTCAATCAACCTACCACTCATGTTTTTGGGATTCGGGAGGAAACTGGAGTGTCTGGAGAAATCGGGGCAACGGCGAGAACATGCAAACTCCACACAGGCGGGCCGGGATTTGAACCCTGGTCCTTAGAACTGTGAGGCAGACGTGCTAACCAGTCGCCGCAATCCAAACAGATGACAAAATTGATGAAAAATATACATGGTGAAATGTAGCTCCATGCCACTGAAGTCTCCCAAACAAGTGTCCCTGCTTAAGCATTTCCATGCAGTTTGCCACTAAAGGTTTCGCCTAAAAACTCTTCTAGGTCAGTGTGGGGTACCCGGACCCATCAGCTGGGGTCAGTAGCTTGTAGGTACAAAAAAAGCAGTAGTTACCAGTGCACTTTCAGCTGCTGATTGAACGGGACAAACATTCCAACACACAAATACAAAATGAAAACGCTCAATGGAGCAAGGACAAGACGCTAACGCTAACTAACCGTGGCTCATGACATCACTCACTATATAGGCCACGCCTCAAAATGAAGACAATTTGCAATTTTGGTATTTTAGCAAGAAACATGAAGTCGACGCACATGCGTTGCTTTCGCGGGCTACATAAAATGATGTGGTGGGCCGGATCTGGCCCCTGGGCCTTGATTTTGACACCTGTGCTGTACGGGGTCCCTGCCCCCAAAAAGGTCAAGAACCCCTGTTCTCGGCTATTATTCTGTTCCAATTACTAAAACAAACTCCCCGGCGAGGGAAGCAGGAGAAGAAGAATATCAGGTGAAGTTGGACCGTTGTGTCAAGATTGGAACGTTTCAAATCAATACACATGCCTTACGCAACTCCAAATCAAAGTGGGTGTCCGGGAACCCAACACCGCTTGCGTTAACACTGAAAATATGCAAGTTTCATTACACCCAATTATGACAGATATATTCCCGCACAGATGTAAGTAGGCGCTCGGGCCCTAGCAATTATTGCAATTGCACGTTGGACGTAGACCAAGAGCTAGTGTGGCTAGCGTGGATACATATCTGCACGACACCACGCGGGCCAGCTGCAAACCATCTCGCCGCTTTGTGTGACGTCGGAGTAAATGACAGAGCGTGTGACAGACAGCATCCAGCGTGCACACGAGTGGGGCTGCACCAGAGGGACGCTCCTGCGAAATTCATTGCGGTTCTTCCCGGTGGGCGCTTTGAGGAGCGCGTGGATGTTAAATTCAGACCAAATCATGGCATCGATGCTGTCCAATGACGTGCATGCCACTCCAAATTTTGCCTTGTGAGATTTCATCCCTTAATAAGAAAAAACAGCAAACATATGTTTTCTTTGTCTTTTGGCAAAAAGCCACAACACTTGGAAATACATGCTTTTAAAAGGACAGTTTCTTGTTTTGTGTTTGAAAGACAACATTATTTATTATATTTCGGATAAAAAAGAAGAAAACCACAACATTTGGAGATACATGCTTTCCGTGGGACCATTTTTTACTTACTATCTAAAGCAAAAAATTCCTCAGTTTGCACAAAAAGAATTAAGAACACCCTCATAAAATTTGGAGATTCCTTCTTTTCATAAGTATGTTTTGTATCAAAGAAAATATACTATATATATTTGAGTCACGTTTCATATAAAAAGAAGACTTGAAGACAACAAGACAATAATATTATTGAATGATTACTTTTTTTTTTTTTTACAGGGCTGTTTATTTATTTATTTATTTGGGATCCGAAAAACAACACAATATTTTCATTCAACTTTGGGAAAAAAAAAAACATTTGGAGACACATAATTCTTTTTTAAATCAATTTTGTATCCAAAAACCCCAACAAGACAGTAATATATTTATTTTGTATTTTGGATAAAAAGAAAAAAATTACCTTTGTGTAGGACAGTTTTTTTATTTGTATATGTTAAAAAAAATAAAATCAAAACATATATATATATATATATATATGTATATATATATATATAAAATCCATCATGTTTGAAACTCCCAAAATTTGGATATACAGTACATGCGTTCTGTAGGATGGTTTAATTTTTATCCGAGTTCTTTTTTGTGGTTTGGATAAAAAGAAAAAGAAACTCACAAATTTGGGGATGCATGCTTTTTTTTCTGGGCTCCAGAGTTTGAATGTTTTCCCAATGTTTGCATGGGTTTTCTCCAGGTACTCCAGCTTCCTCCCGTATTCCCAAAACATCCATGTTAGGTTAACGGAAAACTCTAAAATCCAATTTGTCCGTAGGTGTGAATGTGAGTATGAATGGGGGTTTGTTCATACAGTATATGCCCTGCGATTGGCTGACGACCAGTTCAGCATGTTCACAATGGAAGGATGGATGGATGGATGCTTACATACAGTACAGTACATACATTTATTTATTTTTTATTGTATAAACAAAATTATTAGATTAGATAATTATTGGACAGAATTAATAAAAGCCACACATAAACATGGGGAAACAAGAAAACTCCACACAGATGTTAAAGCGTCTCCATTTTTATTTTTAAAGTTTTTTTTTTTTTTAATTGATGTTCTGATAAAACATTTTGGAAGATATATGCTTTTCACTGGACAGCGAAAGTAGGGCATAGAAAAAAAACATGGCTGTTTTCTAAAAAGCTCGTCTCTCTAAAATGTTTTTTTGTATCCAACCGAAAGACAAATCATTTATTTTTATTTTTTTAAATTTACCTGACTTAAAAATGTGAATATATATTCTTTTTATATGAACACAATGAAAACAGCAAACTGGTCAACAAAGGCAACCTTCGGGAAATATTCGCATCAACGCGAACAAATGCAGCAGTTTTATCAGAACGTGACAGGGTTGCTCACTATTGAACTTAAGAGACTTCTAATGGGCGTGACAGACAAAACCATCCATCCATCCATTTTCTGGGCCGCTTCTCCTCACAAGGGTCGCGGGAGTGCCGGAGCCCATCCCAGCTATCATCGGGCAGGAGGCGGGGTACACCCTGAACTGGTTGCCAGCCAATCGCAGACAGACAAAACCATTATCACATTTTTCTAAAACCAGTTTCTTTTAGCTGATTCAACAAAAATGTTTGGGTACTCAGGAATAAAAAAAAAGTGCGTTGTTAAAAAAAAAAAAAAAAAAAAAAAAAAAAGCTACTTTCTAGCACTAAAGCTTCCGTGCTAGCTCAGTATGTTGACGAGCCGCCGCGTTTCCGATGACTAAAAGTCGTGCAGATGAGCTGCCAGCAAGCGTGTTTGCACATTTCAAGGTCAGCCACAATCATTACATGTGATTCCAGAAAAAGATCAGAAGGAGCAGACAGCAGGAAAAGACTCCTCATGAAAGAGTGGGAAAAAAGAGGGATGCTTGTTTGGCTTGTGTTTCGAGGCGTCCTGAAACTCCTCGCAGTGATCTTTCTCATTACAAACAATGAAAGGCACGCTTAAGTCTTTCAGAGCTAATTCTTTTTTATATTGTTTAGCTTTGAACACAAATAGCAGCCATGATGCACAAAGACTGCGCAGCATGACCACAATGACGACTTTGTTCAGCGTTCGCGTCAACCAGCCGACATTAAAGCGACTGAATGCAACGCAGAGCTGCTTTGCGACAGCCGCCGTTTTATGACTCATGATGGGATTTCAACGTTATTGAATAAGCTCATACAAATCCCTGCTTTTTTCATGTCTAGACGATTTTTTTTACTATTGTGATTGCTCGTGACTAATGAAGATTTTATTGCAAACGCTGTTGTTTTCGCAAATTTTCTGTCATTCCTTGTGTTGCAGCCAGACAGCTAAAGAAACCACAAAAAAACTTGACAATGTCTCCTGGAGTACTATTAGCTTCATTTCAGACGTAAACAGCTGTAGCCGAGACCTTTAGTCAGCAGCTTTCACTGCTGATGTAACAGCAAAGTGGCGCTCTACAATTATTTCAAATATGTATACCAGCATATATGTTTAACCCTCAGGCCTGGTTGGATTTTACTACCTTTTGAGCTTGTGCATTGCCATGTATAGATATAGTCTGTTATTTTTAAGATTATTATTATTATTTTTTTTTGTGCTTATTTTACTGCATAAGAATAATTTACTCCCGCTGACCTGAACTGAAACAATGAGCAAAATCTGTCGTGGTCAGGGGGTGTGCCGCCAGATATACCCCAAAAGGTTTATAAAGAGAAGCTTGCCAATTGCTCATCTGTAACGACTTGGGCTACGGAGCCCGACAGTCATAGTTGAAGTCCCAATGTGGACATCATGTAAAAATGCCAAGTAGTTGTTGGAGAGATGCTCGTTTGCCTCCTGGCTGCTGTTGAGGTGCCCTTGAGCAAGGCACCGTCCCCACCGCCGAGCTCCCTTTGCGCGCCCCTTTCCCTCTGACGTCTCTCCTTGCATGCCTGCATGTGTGCCGTTTGCTTCTATGTGTGTGGTGTGCAACACAAAATATACATTTTATACAGCAGACTGTCAAATGAATTTATAATTGTATATATATTATATTTATCATAAGTATAATAACTTAAAATAAGAAACAAAAATCAAATAAAGAAAACTGAGAACCAAACCTTCATCATCGGGTTTGTAGAAGGCATTTTCTCACAGGTATGTATAATGTGATTGCTTGAGTTGTCTTTGAGTATCGCAATTTAGCAAAGCGTAATAGCTAGCCTGCTGGCTAACAGCACGCTATCCCTTTCACCGTCTAAAGAGCACGTCTGTGACATTAATTGGAACTACAGAAAAAGCAGGTAATTAGCCAGTCCATCAATAAAAATGTTGTTCAATGTCTGAATTTCCACCACATCTACTTTACTGTTGAATTGTAAATTATGGTAAATTCTGTCTCCCTCCAAAGCAATTCAGCTCACGTGACATCATATTTTAGATGGACACTTTCAACATTCAAACTACGGCAGTAGAGAAAAAGGCTCAAGTCATCATTCAAGCTATTTACCCTGTTTTTTCAATCGCTTTGCCATGCTCAAATGCCATTAAAGGGTTATTTTACTGGTGGTGCCATCAGAGAAAGCTACGACTTTGCCACCCGTAAGTACACCTAACCTTATGGTGAAATGTCCTATACAGTATATTGCCATTCAAAATACTGTTCAAAATAAATGGTAGTAAATAAAAAATAAGGCTAAGAATAGGCCCAAAATAGTGGTTCAACTTTAGGAAAACGTGGATGCTAGCTCGCTAGCAAGCTACTTTTCTCATTAGTACACTGCATGTCAGCATTTCGCCAAAGAATTGACTGTTGAAAAGGAGTTCCTTTGTGTTCGAGTCTTTATATAAGTTTGGGTTAGGAAGACAAAATTAGTTAACGTGTTAGCTAACTAGCCTTTGTTTTAAATTAGTTCAGTATTCATTTGTGCTTTGCGACATTTGAGCCATCCTTGACGTGCGTAGCCTACATAATATTCTGCCTCTGGTTATTGTTTGTATTACTTGCTGTTTCCAGAAGTTAGCTGTAGTTAGCTACAGTGGGTACAGAAAGTATTCTGACCCCATTAAAGTTTACACTCTTTGTTATATTGCAGCCATTTGTTAAAATGATTTAAGTTTATTCCCCCCCCCCCCCCCCATAAATGTATACACAGCACCCCATATTGACAGAAAACACGGAATTGTTGAAATTTTTACAGATTTATTAAAAAAGAAAAACTGAACTATCACACAGCCATAAGTATTCAGACCCTTTGCTGTGACACTCACATATTTAACTCGGGTGCTGTGCATTTCTTCTGATCATCCTTGAGATTGTGCTACACCTTCATTGGAGTCCCGCTGTGTTTGATTATACTGATTGGACTTGATTAGGAAAGCCACACACCTGTCTATATAAGACCTTACAGCACACAGTGCATGCCAGAGAAAATGAGAATCATTAGGTCAAAGGAACTGCCTGAAGAGCTCAGAGACAGAATTGTGCCAAGGCACAGCAATTCTGCTGCACTTAAGGTTCCTAAGATCACAGTAGACTCCATAATCCTTACATGGAAGACGTTTGGGACGAACAGAACCCTTCCTAGAGCTGGGGCGAGAAGAGCCTTGGTGAGAGAGGTAAAGAAGAACCCAAAGATCACTGTGGCTGAGCTCCAGAGATGCAGTCGGAAGATGGGAGAAAGTTCTAGAGAGTCAACCATCACTGCAGTCCTCCACCAGTCAGGGTTTTATGGCAGAGTGGGCCGATGGAAGCCTCTCCTCAGTGCAAGACAGATGAAAGCCCGCATGGAGTTTGCTAAAAAAAACACCTGAAGGACGCCAAGATGGTGTGAAATAAGATTCTCTGGTCTGATGAGACCAAGATAGAAATTGTCCAACACGACAATGACCCTAAGCAGACAGCTAAAATAACGAAGGAGTGGCTTCAGAACAACTCTGTGACTGTTCTTTAATGGCCCAGCCAGAGCCCTGACTTAAACCCAATTGAGCATCTCTGGAGAGACCTGAAAATGGCTGTCCACCAACGTTCACCATCCAACCTGACAGAACTGGAGAGGATCTGCAAGGAAGAATGGCAGAGGATCCCCAAATCCAGGTGTGAAACACTTGATGCATCATTCCCAAAAAGACTTATGGCTGTATCAGCTCAAAACGGTGCTTCTACTAAATACCGAGCAAAGGGTCTGAATACTTGTGGCTGTGTGATATTTCAGTTTTTCTTTTTTAATAAATCTGCAAAAATTTCAACAATTCCATTTTTTTTCTGTCGATATGGGGTGCTGTGTGTACATTAAAGAGGGGTAAAAAAGAACATAAAATGATTTTAGCAAATGGCTGCAATAAAACAAAGAGTGAAAAATGTAAGGTGTTCTGAATACTTTCCGTACCCACTGTATGTACGCTATTCTGTCATTGCGATGTATATGCAGAATGGAAACAAGAACCAAATAAAAAAAACAAAAAGGGAAGATGATAGGCTGACCTGATCAAGTTACACTTTTTGCCACCTTTCCTCTGTATATTACTATTCCTCTTGCCAATACTTTGTTTACATTTGTTTTTAACCCTCAGACGTTAACCGGCTGCTCTGCACTTCACAGCTGGTGGTGGTAGTGTCCAGAAGTGGGGGACGTTCAGGTTTTTCTTTGCGATTTCCCGGGGAACAACTGTCATTTTCCATGGCCAAGAGGTAAACAACAGGTTTTATATACAAGATGCCCTGAGGCCTGCTTAGCTAAATAGCATACGGTAGATTGGATGACCCAACAAATAGCATTGTTTGTTGTTGCGTGATGGCCCAATTTGGGCCTTCAGGCCTTTACTAACACACATAAATGTAGCAACTTGGTCAACATGCTAGTATGATATGATATACTGCCGCAAAAGTTGAATATTTTGGAATCACTATGTGGCTGGATAGAGAAAAGTAATAGCACCCGTAATTAACGAGACACACATTTTGGTTTTGTTTGCGTGCTAGTCTTTTAAAAAACAACGGCTCCTTTAAAATTTATGTTGACTGTTGAGCCTTGTTTAACTTCCAAAAATATGCTGCAGAAAAAGTCTTAATATTTTCAAATCCATATTTGTTTGGATAGAGAAAACTAATAGCACTCCCATTCCAAATGAGATGCACATTTTGTCCTTTCATGCAAACTATGTTGAGGAATGGTGACTCTAATTAAATAAAATTGTAACAAAGTAATAATGTTAAGCACTTGTCTAAATGTAGATGTTGTTTATGGGGGAACTAAACCCCCCAAACTTTAAAGCAACATTTTGTTGCATGTGCCAGCACTAGTCAAAACATGGTACTCTGATTACTATTGTATTTTTGGAATAAGAATCTAACATTATAATTAATCAATGGTGCCTTGTTGGGCAAAATCAAGTGACGACAAAGCGCCAGTCGAGAGTTACTGTACTTGCTATAACTGCGCTCCATTGAACTGTGTTGGCTGACAAATTACAGAGAGCGATGGATTTTGGAGGTTCTATGGTATTGGTTTGTCCCCACGTCTTTTATTTTTTACGCATTATTAACCAAGTTCAAGGGGTGAAAATAGCTTGAGAAGAAATCGGTTAATGCTCTTGAATGCTCCACTGCCCGAGAAGTAAATGGTAAAATGGCAAATGGACTTCTCTTATATAGCGCTTAAAACTTTGTAGGGCACAATATGCTGCAGAAAAAGTAGAATATTTTGAAATCACTCCATGGTTGGAGAGAAGAAACGAAGAAAGTAAATGCACTCATCACAAACAAGACACATTTTGTCCTTGATCACATGCTCATCTGTGGAGAAATGACAGGCTATATTAAAACCCATCTAAATTGTTTAACTTCCTGCTTGGGTATGATATCCATCCAGCCATTCTCTACACCGTTTACCCTATTCAGGGTCACGGGAGCCTATCCCAGTTTACTTCAGGTGAAAGGCAGACTACACCATGAACTGGTCACCAGTCAGTCACAGGGCACTTATAGAGAAAGACAACCATTCAGGCCCACATTGACACCATTGAACCCACACTGCCTGCACCAAAGTCAAGCGAATGTACCACTACACCATCAGCAACTTGGATGTGATAAGCTTCAGAAAAAGAAGAAAATATTTTGGGATAAATAAGTGTAATAGGACACCCATCCCGACTTGTCTAAATGTACTGTAGATGCCTGTTTAAATTCATGTTAAAAAAAGTCAAATATTTCAGAATCAATGTGTTTTGGCCAAAGAAGAGTAATAGCACACCCATCCTGAATGAGACACACATTTTCTTATTTGATTCCAAGCTAATCTGTTGAGAATGAGAACACTAATAATAATAATAAAAAAGTTTGGCATTCAGCACTTGTCCATATGTAGATGCTTGTTTAATGTCCTGTTAGGATATGACATGTTGCCGAAAAAAAGTCAAATATTTTGAAATCAATACATTTTTGGAGTGGACACAGAAATGTAATAGCACACCCCGTCCCAAATTAGACACACATTTTGTCCTGTTATTGCATGATAATGTTTCAAAATGACAACTCTTTTAAAAACATTCAGCAATAAGCTCTTTTTTTAAGAACCATCAATTGGTAGAAATGTGACTCAAAGTGTTCGTTGTGAATGGTTTGACTGACATTTAATCCTGGCAATTCTTTCTAATGATGATCGTTTGTCTATGCACCCCCTCAGGAAACGATCAACTGTGCAAATATTTTTACTGGAAGCTAACTAAAGTATTTCTGCATTTCCCCCCCCCCCGATATGTTTTGCCGGGGTTCTCTGTGCGGCAACGTAGCCCTATCTAAGCTATATTCATTCACTTTGAACCAACTCAGTGCCTAAAACAAACATGATGTACTTGAGTGGCACTTGGTGGAGCGCATACCTCTTCCAAGGCTCATTTGGACCAACTGTGCAAATTTCCTGGTTGTATGGAAATCTCTCATGCTAACAAACAACTATAAAAACAAACAAAGGCTTCCTGCCCCAGTCAAAATTTTGATATTATTAAGATTCATGCATTATGTATGAAAACATTAAGTAATAAAATGGGCACCCTAATTAGCCGTTTCTGATATTTTTTTGAAAACAGGTCACAGTTTTGTTCAGATCATGTTAAAATTGTGTGAGTTCTGAACATGGGCCAAAAAATCTGATCAGATCTGTCATCATAGTTAGCCTTGTCTTATTGTTTTGTGTGTGCGTACCACACAGATCACAGTTTTATTTAGATCGTTTTAAAATCCTGCATATTTATGTGTTGGTAGTGGTACATTAAATGTCAACATGGGCCAAAAATAGTGTATTTATCTTAAATTTTAATGAATTTATGCCACTTTTACCTCATAGAATCAACCTCAGTATTGCTTTTTATGGCAGATATATAGTACAGTATCATTAACAACTAAAAAAATGCCCATTGGGACACATTGCCATCATCTATATTTCCAGTTTTCGATTTCCATTAGAAATGTTAAAAAAGCTTATAAAGCGTTCACAAGAGTATCTGTTTAGCTCATAGAAGACTCATCGTCGTCACAATGAGCCACTTTGGTGCCTAAACATCGTTAATCCCGCCTCGGGGGCCCAAAGGCAACTCGACTTATGTCTCTCTCTGGAGACGAGTATCCGGACAAAGGTGAGGTGGGAACTGAAGCTTTTTGGACCTGGACAACGTGTAGACGGTGTTGCAGGGCCTAGATTCTATCCGCAGCGTACAGGATAAGGAGGTGTCCTGTAACACCGGATCCACCGGCTGCTCTGGTTATTTGTAGGAAAACTAAGAACAATTCCCCAAACAGTTATTAAAATTAACAGATCTTTTCTGGATTACAACATCTAATCGAAATCTTTATTTTTTTTTTGTTCTTATGTATGATCCTCGTCATCCTGTGGGAAAGTCGGGATAGCGTGTCCACGCAGCAGGTTTTCAGGGATAACCTGAGACAAAGCATAAGGTGTGGGAAGAAACACAAGCAAAATGCTGGCATTTCCCGAGGTGGCCATTGATAGCTTGGCTTGACCTAACACCATCCACCGTGTGTGCGCATGCGTGTGTGAGGAAGCAGTGGCGTGTGATGTGCTGTGTACCCAGGTTAATATCGCACACAATAGTAATTCGCTAACTTGCAGCCATTGTGGAAGTATTGAATGGTAGTTGTGTGGATGCTCAAACAAACATGAGTGCAGGTGGTGTGTTAAAAATAACTAATGTTTTACTACTCATAATAATAATAATAATTCATTTAGAAAAAAGTCAGAATATTGTGACAAAAAAAATTGGTGAAAAATTATGAAATGAAAGTCACATTTGGTCCATAAAAAGTAGTAAGATCACAAGAGAGTTTGGAAAGTTAGGAGAATAAAGTTATTTTTCTTTCAAGAAAAACATACTGCTTGATGGGTAAAGTTATATTTAAAAAAAAAAAACAGTTGAACAATTTAGTTAGAGGTTTGTTATAAACTTCTTTTTGCACTTGAGTGACAATGATGCATCCCACCTTTGCCATCCTAAAAGTCAGAACTGAGTGTTTTAAACGGTATGTTTAATACGGACAGTGGTTAACTTATTTTTAGACCTCCAAACTTTTAACTTGACAGTTAAAGGTTTTATGATGGCAACAGTTTGACCCAGGAAGAGATTATTTCTATTTACTACAGGAATAATAGTTTGACAATGTGAACAAATGGAAGGTTGACCATTTTTACTTTTTTCCATTACTTTTGTTTACATGTCATCTCATCTTGCACAACGCAAACATTGTGCGATCCGCATGGGAAAACCTCGTAAATGGCCCTAAACGAGCACTGACATCAAGCTGATGTGTGTGTGTGCGTGGATGTGTGTGTGTTTGTGTGTGTGTACAATAAGGAGACGAGTGAAGCAATGCAAAAACATCTGTTTCTTGATGACGCACTTTTTGTGTGTGTGTTTTTTTTTCATAGCTGGACAAGACGAGGTGCAGGGCGGACATGTTGTATGGAAAACTGACAAAGGAGTCATCCCGTTGTCCCATTTGGCACAATCATGTTGATGTAAAGCATGCCGCTTGTACTTGTTTACATGCGCGGCTGTGTAACACGTTGTCATGAACATGGCGGCGTGCCAGGTATTTCTGCATCGCCTTCTTTTTTTTCCCGGTGGCCGTGCCAAACGAGACGACACCCAACGCCTGCATGGATCTGCTCTGAGTCAGCACACGAACACAACATTACAACTAGTCACTAAATGTGGCGCTAGCGAGTTTAGCCTGCTATGATAACAAGATTAGCCACTTAGCTCACTAAACAAAATGCTAACCCTAACGCTAATGCCAAGTCAATATCCGTGGTGCTTGCGAGTTTAGCCAGCGAAGCTTGACAAGACGTTGATGTGCTAATGTGAGGCCTTGTCACGCTCGCTACTTAGCTACTAACTTTACGCGACTAGCTTGAGGTGTACTTACTATTTCTGCTGCTAGCAAGCTTAGCCAGAAAAGCTAATGAAACTAACGTTCGCTTGCTAACCAAAATGCTCAAGTTATGTTACTGACATGAGGCCTAGTCGATATCCATGGCGGTAGCAAGCTTAGCCAGCCGAGCTAACCAAAATGTGAGACCGAGACCGAGACCGAGAGCAGAGCAGAGCAGAGCGAACTTAACCAACTAACGTAATAAGCCTAGGTGCTTAGCTCATGAACCAAAACACTTTAGACATTGTCACTATCTGTGGCACGAGCAAGAGCTAGCAATCTACTTATCTTGTTAATCAAAATATAATACTAATTTACAGTAATGCAATTACTGTGAGGTCAAGTTACTAGCTGTGGTACGAGCGAGCTCAGCCAACTTGGCTTACAAGGATAGCTACATAGCTTGTTAACCAAAATGCTAACGTTACGCTGTTGACATGAGGCCTGGTCACTATCTGTGGCTCTAGCTACTTAGGTCATTTACCAAAGTACTAACTTTTCGCTTTTAACGTGCAGTGTAGTGGTGCTAGTAGTCATCTAATCTAATAAGGCTCTCTACTTAGCTCATTCATCTACATGCAATTGTGAGGGCTAGCTAGTGTCGGCGTCTTTAATGCGTGCACATGCACACACACAGAATTGTTACAATTTTGTTTTATTTTTCTTCTTCTTGCTAAGCTGTATATCTTAGTGTAAACATCAGTGCTTCCAGGCATGTTGCGGCACAACATGGTACTGCATTAGAGGGAAGAACTCAAAAGCATATAAAGTTATAAATAGAACATAGAATATTTTCATTGTTGTTGTGACTGCTTGTCCCATTAGGGGTCGCCACAGTGAGTCACTCGTATGATTTCTATGTTTGACAGTTTTTACAGCAGATGCAGTTCCTGAAACAAACTACCTTTTTTTTTTTTTTTATCCAGGCTTGGGACCGGCAGTAGCTGTGTGTTGGGGCACAGGCTGGGAATTGAAGTTGCACCCTTTGCATTAAAGGCAGCAGCATCTCCCACTATACTACCAATGCATGTCAATTTATGAATATAAGCCTTAATTTTGGCCAAATGCACATTTGTGACACAAAGCTAATGAAAGAAAAAAATGACTTTTGTCATTTTGCATATTTTCAGAGTTGTGTCACGCTGCTTTTGGGCCTGAAACATGTGCCAAACGCCATGTTTGTCAGAGGAAGAGGAGGGAAAAGAAAAGCAGATGCTCACTCGGGAGGAGGCATGTGCTCCGTTCTGCTACATCCTCTTTTCATACCAAACAGTGAGTCAAGTCAATTTTATTCATGTAGCGCAGATTCACAACAGAGGTTATCGCAAGGCACTTTACACATTGAACAGGTCAATAACCACACTCCTCATACATTATATACAGTACATGCATCAGAAAACCCACTGAACCCTACATGAATTAGCACTTGTCGACCGAGGCATGTAAATCTCCCTCTAAGGAAGACTTCTAGAAGAGAACGCAGGCTCTTTAGGGTGACTGTCTGCCTTGACTGGTTGGGTTGACATGGAGAGACAGAGTAGAGGGACAGATGGTAGATATATCGAAAAAAAAAGGATAGATTGGTTGAGTGACCGGGGGAGGGACGAGAGAACAATGGGCACAACAACAGCCGTATCAACAACCGTAATAGTTCCATGACGACAGGGAAGACGACAATACTAGTTCGCCCCCAACACCACCGTCTCCGACTTCACCATCAGGGGTGTATTTGTTATTTGGGGCGCCCAACACAAACCCAGTCATGGGGTCGTCCACATCCGTGTAGAGCAAATAATTTGAATATTGCACACTGATTGAGGAGTATCTGCAACATTTGCACAACCAACATTGTCCCAGATTATCGCACGACTCGTCACTTTAAACCGCATACACTCCTTGAAGTCTCAGCGCCCTTTGCACAATGGTCATTGCACCGGACTATTGCAATATTAGTCATTCGAAATGCTCTAAGTGCTAGAGGACTTTTTTTTTTTGCACAATTGTCAAAAAAAAAAAAAATGTACCGGCATTACCAGATAACGAGCAACCCTTTACTGCTCAGTGACTGTTTTTTTTTTTTGTCAATGTCTTTCTGTCTCCAAAGTGTTCTATAAATGGACTGTCTGTTGTCGTACTAGAGCGGCTCCAACTACCGGAGACAAATTCCTTGTGTGTTTTTGGACATACTTGGCAAATAAAGATGATTCTGATTCTGATATTAATGTTTACCATCAACAAAAAGCTGTGAATTGGAGAAAACGCTCCTATTTCCTGAGGTAGAGAAAGTCCTTAAAACCCTTCTTGAGGATGATTATCTAACAAGTGAATCATCGCAACGCTTTTATTGTATTTGATAAGAACATTAATCAACATTTTATGTAGTTGCCCATTTCGACCTCTTTAATACACACATCTTCGTGATGAAAATTGTCACTTGTGTCACTCTCCACTTCACCTCTTGCAGCATCGTCCTTGGCTGACACTGACAGCAGTGCTACTACTGCAACTGGAAAGAGCGTCTGGCTCTTGCTATTGTCGGTTACGCACATTCGGTGCACAATGAAAAGGGTTGAAACCGTTGGTAGTTTTGCTACCCTATTTCTGAATCAAGTCTTTACATGCACAGTGAGAAGATAGAATAGTCCATTGCATGATCATGATAGATTAAGCATCTTGATGTGTTATTTAGCACGAGACCAAAGTCTAAAACAATAATAATTGCTTTAAACCGAATAAACTTTGTTTAGTATTTTTTATGAGATGTTTGAGGAGGGCGGCACGGTGCATGACTGGTTAGGACGTTTGCCTCACAGTTCTGAGGACCCGGGTTCAAATCTGGAGTTTGCATGTTCTCCCCATGCCTTCGTGGTTTTTCTCTGGGTACTCCGGTTTCCTCCCACATGTCAAGAACATGCATGGTTAATTGAAGAATCTAAATTCCCCGTAGGTGTGAATGTGAGTGGTTGTTTGTTTATATGCGCCCTGCGATTGGCTGGTGACCAGTACAGGGTGTGCCCCGCCTCTCACTGGGATAGGCTCCAGCACTCCCGCGACAAGTGAGGACAAGCGGTATGGAAAATGGATGGACGGATGGACGTTTGAGGGCCCCTGGAAATCTCAGGGCCTCAGGCAATTGCCTGTGCGTGCCTAATGTTAAGTCCGCTGTGGCTCACCACTGCCATTAAAATCAGGTAAATGTGAAGGTGCAATAGCTGTAGCCTGAGTAATAACCGTGGCATTATTACAAACAAGTTGAGTGAGCAGAGGACAAACAGAGCGTAAGGATATTAAAAAACTGAATTGCGAGAGATTTCCGTGGAATGCTGACCGTGCGCACACACATTGATGCGTGATGCAGCAGGGTGTGGCCGGCGGGGATCCACTCCGCTTAGCGGGCCTGCGTTTCATCACACTGGAAAGCCTGCCAGGCTTTATCACTTTAATAAAACCATGGTGTGTTTGCGTTGGGCCGTGTTTCATTAAGCACGCCTGGTTGGGAATTCCTCAGTATCCCGTTCCCTCGTGATGACGGCACACACGCAAACAAAAGCTCGCACACACATGACCACCATAATGCATCCCACTGGACATTTCGGGGATGGCTGCAGGTGTTGCAATATGCAAGTGGCTAAAAGCGCAACGTGTTTATATTAGTAGTTACGGTGTCCATCATCATTCGGGAACTGTACTGATCACTTATCACTTTGAAAAGCTGTATAAGATGCAAAATTGAACACAAAGTAACACATAGCAAATATTGCTGGTCCAACAACAACAAAAATTACTTAAAATATCCATCCATCCATCCATCCATTTTCTGAGCCGCTTCTCCTCACTAGGGTCGCGGGCGTGCTGGAGCCTATCCCAGCTGTCATCGGGCAGGAGGCGGGGCACACCCTGAACTGGTTGCCAGCCAATCGCAGGGCACATAGGAACAAACAACCATTCGCACTCACAGTCACGCCCACAGGCAATTTAGAGTCTCCAATTAATTAATGCATGTTTTTGGGATGTGGGAGGAAACCGGAGTGCCCGGAGAAAACCCACGCAGGCACGGGGAGAACATGCAAACTCCACACAGGCGGGGCCAGGGATTGAACCCGGGTCCTCAGAACTGTGAGGCTGACGCTCTAACCAGTCGGCCACCGTGCCGCCTACTTAAAATATCAGTATATTAAATTTTCTTGGTGCCACGGCGGATGACTGGTTAGCCTCACAGTTCTGAGGACCGGGGTTCAATCCCCGGCCCCGCCTGTGTGGAGTTTGCATGTTCTCCCCGTGCCTGGGTGGGTTTTCTCCGGGCACTCCGGTTTCCTCCCACATCCCAAAAACATGCATGGTAGGTTAATTGACGACTCTAAATTGCCTGTAAGTGTGAATGTGAGTGCAAATGGTTGTTTGTTTGTATGTGCCCTGCAATTGGCTGGCAACCAGTTCAGGGTGTACCCCGCCTCCTGCCGGATGATAGCTGGGATAGGCTCCAGCGCTCCCGCGACCCTTGTGGGGATAAGCGGCTCAGATAATGGCTGGATGGATAGATTTTCTTACGGATTCAAAAATGTCAATACAAAATGAGCATAGTTATTTTTGCTTTGCTAGAGCTCGTGTCAGTCACGAGATGGTGCAGGTGTGCCAAATGGTTTGGTGGCATGCGGCGCTATGCTAACAAGAAGCAAACAAATGACCAAGATCAAGGCTTCACTTTGTTTGCGCCCCACTGTTTAAACGTCCTTAGGCTACACTTAATGCTCGTAAACCATTGAATTCATTAATAATAATGTTGTATGTTCATGGGGAATACATAATGATTATCAATAATTTATTAAAAATAGATTTAAACGCTTTTGCTTTTCGTGTTTGCACATTGTAAATGACACTTAACTGCACCAATACTTTTGTTAGTTATAAATTATGCATATCTCCACATTTATTTTATTTTTGTACAGAAAACATTCTTTTTTAACCCCGCTAAAATATTTTAGGGGGTTTAAATATTTTTTTATTTTAACAAATTATCTTTAATTGACAAAAAACAAGTCAAAAACATTTTGTGAGTTTTTCCATTTTCGTTTAACGAAAAACAAAACTGCTATTTTTTCTGAGTATTTTAAAAAATATATTTTTATCACCCCAGATACTTAAATTTCCCCAAAAAACATTTTTAAACTGCATCCATCCATCCATTTTCCGAGCCGCTTCTCCTCACTAAGGTCGCGGGCGTGCTTGGAGCCTATCCCAGCTATCATCAGGCAGGAGGCGGGGTACACCCTGAACTGGTTGCCAGCAAATTGCAGGGCACAGAGAAACAAACAACCATTCGCAGTCACATTTACACCTACGGGCAATTTAGAGTCTTCAATCGACCTACCATGCATGTTTTTGGGATGTGGGAGGAAACCGGAGTGCCCGGAGAACACCCACACAGGCACGGGGAGAACATGCAAACTCCACACAGGCGGGGCCGGGATTTGAACCCCGGTCCTCAGAACTGTGAGGCAAACGCTCTAACCAGTCGTGCACCTTGCCGCCATTTTTAAACTGCAAAATACACTATTTTGAGTAAAAAAATAAAATAATACACGGAAAATCATGTTTTAAATATTTCTTTCAATCATATATAATATATATATATATATATATATTTTTTTTTTTTTTCCGGGGGGTCTTTTTTTCTGGGGGGTATTTTGTTGAAAGGATTTGATCAGATGTTGAACACAATTTTTTAAAATTATCACAAAAATACATATTTTTGTACCTAAAAGTGTATCATTTGAAGACACAACTCACAAAATGTGGATAAACTTGCTTTTTGTTGGCCAGCGATGGTTTAACGCTTGGCAAATGTGTGACCTTGGGCTAACTTGGTTTGACGTGATGGTCAGTTGTTTAACGCGATTTATTCATAATAAATGCTAAATATTTTATTATGCCATTAGTTACCAATATACACGATGCTGCATTCAAGGACTCGTCTTCTATGTACCTTTCATAACTGTAATACCAAAAATGCATTGGTGTCGTCCCAGACTTTTTACTGCTCCTCAAGTGTCCCGGGAATCGGTCCCATTCCAATTGTGAATCATTGTCCAGGCTGCACAACAGTTGCCAGTGTTGCTACGCTTGCTTACATTTAACGACATCAACAAGGAGATAACCCTCGATTTCAGGCAACATCGACATCTGATTGTCCAGTATGCGGGTTTCCAAATTGTATTTGCTCAAGAGACAAATTTGGAATGTGCTTGCTCCCCGGGACTGAAACTTTCATATAGTATAGTATATATATATAGTATTCATATACTTATATGGGACATAATGTTGGAATATTACAAGAAAAACGTTATAATGAAAGAGAATAAAAAGTTAACATTAAAATAAAAAAGGGTTAGGGTTACAAGAATAAAATCATATTGTTGGATTTGGAAGGTAACAGAACTGAAGCAAAAAGCTGCATTTTCAGTCAAAATGAGGGCGGATGTGAACACTTGCGATGAGTCACAACAACATCAAGTTGGAAGTGTTGCTCGTCTTCCATGATGATCAGGTCAGTCCTCTAATGACTGACTATAAATTTAAAGGGGGAACAGACCATTTTTGAAAAACAATCTGGAATCCTATTTTTTTTTAAAAAACAAAAACTCAAAAACAAAAAGTATAAAGGAACCTCCAAAACCGAACGCAATGAAAATGTTTTATTTTTATTTTATTATGCAATGTTTAGCATATATACATATATATATATATATACATCATTATTTGAAGCATAACCAATTTTGAAATCAGAAGCCAGTAAAAACTGTTCCACTATTGTTCAATATTTTTTTAAAAGGAACATTGGCAACAAGGCGGCACGGTGGCCGACTGGTTAGAGCGTCAGCCTCACAGTTCTGAGGACCCGGGTTCAATCCCCGGCCCCGCCTGTGTGGAGTTTGCATGTTCTCCCCGTGCCTGCGTGGGTTTTCTCCGGGCAATCCGGTTTCCTCCCATATCCCAAAAACATGCATTAATTGGAGAGTCTAAATTGCCCGTAGGCATAACTGTGAGTGCGAATGGTTGTTTGTTCCTATGTGCCCTGCGATTGGCTGGCAACCAGTTCAGGGTGTACCCCGCCTCCTGCCCGATGACAGCTGGGATAGGCTCCAGCACGCCCGCGACCCTAGTGAGGAGAAGCGGCTCAGAAAATGGATGGATGGATGGACATTGGCAACACAAAAATGATTGTGATATGTCAACGTTATTAAAAGTAAAGACAATTTGTGTTGTGGCGTTTGCAATTGTTGTGACCGGTCTTGGCCACTGTAGTTTTTTTTTTAATGGAAACAGAAGGAATTCATTGGCTTTACATTGTTTCCAGTGGAAAAATAAAGGTTTTGAAATTAAACAAACAGAACAGACTGTGTTATAATTAAGTTCTAAAAGAAGAACTCAGTCGAGGCTGCAGTGCATTAGCATCAAAGGAACGCAGTCAGTCATAGTTAACAAGGATTCATAAGCTTTTGTTAAATTGCCTCCAGGGGGACATAATTATTGTCAAATGTGTCACCACAGTATATTCTAGCATAGCCCTTCAGATGGAGCAGATTGCACAAAAATGATCACAGTGGAGGAATTTCAGTGCCGGCGTAAATCAGCGTTGGAACCTTATTGGACGACAACCGCGTCCAAATGAATCGTCCTTGTATCAACATTTGCCTCGGCCGCCATCTGACTGACATCAATCAAACCGAATGCTCTTATCTCATCATCGGAACGCCGCGGTTGGTGGAAACGTTGTCACGTGACCCTGGATGAGCTCAGGCTGCAAAAGGATGCTTGGTCAGTCCGGTTAAACTGGTTGTATGACTCGTTGGGCGGCATTGAGTATGCCTAATTTGCCTCAATAAAGACCTGAAGCCACTCGTTATCTCTAGACCGTGTGAAAACAAAATACTTTGTATTATTACATATCGGTTCTTTGTAATAGTTGGGCAAATCATAGATTTTAGTAGCAATTACATTTTCACATAGGGCCAGATAGGTTTGGATCCCCCCCCTTAATCAAAAAACAAGAAAACATTTCCAAACAGCATTTTGTATTTATTTGGGTTGTCTTTGTGAGATATGAAAATTGGCTGGATTAGCCGAAACGTTTTAAGTGATAAATCTGGAAATAAGGAAGGGGGCAAACACTTTTCACGGCGGTGTAAACTAAGAAAAATACAGTATTCATTATTTACTAAAAATGTTTTTGAAAAATGTGTTTTTCATAACGAGGCAACAATTATTATTTTTGACCGCTACAAACTACAATGCACAGAAAATCACATTACGTAAAGCCCCCCCCCCCACACACACACATACAGTCCTTCCCTCAAAACTACTATTTATTTGATGAAAAACACTATTTTTTATTTTAGGAAAAATGTGGATATATTTGTTTTTCATTGGACAGAAATGATCATTTAAAGTATTTAAAGCAAACAATTTCTTTTTTTAATTTTTTTTTTTTATTCCAAAGGCGAAGATATGTTTTCAATTGGGCGGCAACAAAATTCGAGATTACGTTGTTTTGGGTATTGTGTTCATTAAAATAATAATACAAAAATACAATTAAACAGAGCGATTGAAACTATTATCAATACTAGATAAGTGTATAGTGCATCTGGAAAGTATTCACAGTGCTTCATTTTTTTCCACATCTTGTCACGTTACAGCCATATGCCCAAATGGATTCAAGTCATTTTCCCCTCGAAATCCTACACACAACACCCCATAATGACCGTATAGTTTTTTTTGGTGATTATGGGGTGAGTTTGGGTGGGAAAAAAAAGGCCACTTGATAACAATTTTGACCGTTTAACATAATAAGATCCTCCAGTTTCTCCTGTGTGTACGGTTGAAAGTATGTAGCTAAACAACCAATGAACCAATGTTTGTGTCCATTGGCTGCCAAGGCCGTCCATCGAAACACGGACTTCCTCTTGGACCGTGGACCAAAGTGGTTGTGACCTGTCAGTGTTGATGTTTTGGTTAGCGTAAAACTGTGACGGTTTACAGTATGTACTGTCATGCGGTTTAACTGAGATAAATGTATGAGTACATGTTTAAAAAATATATATACTGTACCTTATGTTGGAAAAAAACAAAACAAAACAAAGTGGTTCTGATCTAAAATGAAAGATTGAGATGTTTCGGTGCTGAGGGTTTCAGGAAAAAAAAAAAAAAAAAAAAAAAAGAAGCCGGACAGAAACATCTCTGGCAGTGGATTACGACTTGGTATGTGCAGGGAATCAAACCTGGGGGTCACCAGAGTTTAAGGCCACGCTCGCTGCCATCCCCCCAAGCCCCCCCAAAACCACAACACCCTCACTTTCCACCATGTTGCTTCAGCGCGAAAAACCACCGGCTGCTTCCTAATCCTGCTCCTGCGGTGGGGAAAACACCCGTACGACTTGAACGTGTTGGAGAACTTCACCAATGCTTCAACGCTAACTAAAGATAGAACATGAGAGGCGGTGGACCATTACGGACCCTTCCTCCAAAATTACAGCCATCCCTTCTCGAAGAAAATATTTACACTGAGTCCTGACAGGGTATGGTATTTCCGGTATTTTGTACTCAACTGCAGATGTGAAGGAATACAACAAGACGTGTCAAGTGAAGCTGGAGTTTAAAATGCACACAACATTGTGCATTTTGCACACTAATTGTTGTTAAAGATAATAGATAAAGTAAGAGCAATTTACAACATGCAGTAAGATTCCACACTTTATTTCACCTCAGAGGCTGCTTTGTTAGGTTCTGTTGTTTTGGTTAGCAACGGACTGTATGTATGTGAATGATAGTTGGTGAGTGTATGGACTAAAACTGAGCAAATAATTACAGCACCAGCCTGTTGTTATTCCTAATGGGAACAGGGAGGGATCTGTTTATTTTTCTTATGTAGATGATGCAACAGTGACTTATTGGGGCACAGCATCAATTCAAGGATATACAGTAGTTAAGCTATTCATTTAAGTAAGCGTCGCCTGGTCAAAACAGAATTTAAATCTTGAATTAACCCATAACCATAATATTAGTTTTTTTTTAGCTCACATTTTTTGCATGAACTGAATCAATTTTTTTCTCTGATGGGGAAAAGTGAGTCGTCTATTTGAGAGAATTAATTTTTTTGGGGGTGGAATAGGCGACTAATTGGGGCACAACAGATTTGGGTCAAACCTGAAACAAAATCTTTTGTTTTATAGCATAGAAAACGTAAGATTTCCGAAACTGAGCCTCACAATGTTTGGAAAGGTGCTGTTGTTTTGGATTACAAGCGACTCGGCAGTCAATTTTGTAAATGTCCGTGTGCAAACAATAGTGTAGTTCAGAGACAACTAACCCATTTTTTTTTTCTGATGAGGAAAAAGGGGAGTTTATATGAGAGAGAAGTGGATGCATGTAGGTTAATTGAAGTCTCTAAATTGGCCCTAGGTGTGAATGTGAGTGCGAATGGTTGTTTGTTTATGTGTGCCCTGCAATTGGCTGGCAACCAGTTCAGGGCGTACCCCGCCTCCTGCCCGAAGATAGCCGGGAGAGGCTCCAGCACTCCCGCGACCCTTGTGAGGAGAAGCGGCTCCGAAAATGGATGGATGACCAATTTGAAGAAATTATTTATCATCCTCATTCCAGACTGATTTGGTTCAAAGCATACACAACCATTTTATCACTTTCATATTTTACTTTAAAATTTGTATTTAAATTGTGTGATGTGTCGGGAACTGTTCAGGGGTCACTACTGAGTGCATTTTGGGGGGGATGTCATGATCAGGACCCCTAAAATACATAAATGTTCACCAGGATGCATCCGCTTGCATAAATTGGGGGGGTTAATAATTAATGACTTTTGGACAGTGCCAATCCAAAGTAAGCATTATTATCATATTTCTGCACTTGACCTTCATTTATATAACAAGTAAAACTGGTCCTTGACGCCAAGAAAAGAGACTGTTACAGACATAAACAATAAAATGCAGCAGGAGGGAAAAGAGAGAGAAGATAAAGAGTTCTTTTCATGTAACTCAGAGCAAATTGACTTTGTATGAACGCTCACCACAGTTTTATTAGTGTTGCCGTTTACTCACACGTGCTTTCCATTTGCGGGGAGGGTCGAGGGTCATCGTACGTCTTAATCAGCCCATAATAAGTGTCAGCGTGAACTCTCCCCTCCGTCGTCCGAGACTTCGCGGCTCGGGTGGCCGGCGGCTGGAACCTCTGCGATCGCAATAGATAGCGACATTATTAATCAATGCAGAGATGTTCTCGCGATAACCTGACATGACGCTGCTCGTGTTCGCGGATCATACCACGACGCGTGGTCAGACGTGACCATAATATATCCCGGATCACATTCTCCTTGTACAAAAAGAAAACAAGAAGAAAAAAAAAAAAAAAAAAAAAAAAAAAGAGTTATTTTGTTATAATAAACCAAATGGTGACAACCTTGGATGATCAACGTAATGTTTTAAGATGATTAAGGGTGATAAAAGTTTCTTCTCCGATTAAAAAAGCCTTTGACTGTTTTGACGACGAGCTAAGACTCAAGAAGGTGAAGACAGCAATCGATCAATGCGACTTGGCTTGAATGAAATGAGCAGCAACAACCGTGCATAATCAACGTAATGTTTTGACCAGGTCCAAGAATAGCCTCACAATAATTAAACAGATCTTTTAAAAATGTATTAATACCCTGTCTGACAATAATAAATGCATTATTAATCCTTAATCAATGTTTCAGAGAAAAGGGAAAGTGTATTTTGAATTGCTCCATTGCAAGCATTTCTTTTTTGCAGGTGTAGGTCTCGCACCTGTCTACAGGTACCGCTATGAGTCATGTATGATCATTCTTAGACTATTTTACTGTTCCAAGAGTCCCTCGTGGCCCTTCAACGACCAGCAGATGCATATTTCTGCAGAAACGTGTAAATGTGGGCCAGCAGACAGTTCTCAAGGCTGTTTCAAACTCCCTCTTGCACAATGTTCCCACTGTGCCATACAAATACACACATTTATGGCTTGCCTCAGTGTACACGAGCCAAGTAGCACCCACAGTACAGATGAATGACATTTTTAAAGATATTTTAGAAAATTCCAGGGTGAAAGAATGATATTTATGGTATTTCTGTTGCTGTCAAATGTCAAAATGGTCAAATTTGACAGCAGCGATCTGCAGACGCCCTGGACGCCAATTTTGGTGCACGTACAGATCTTGAGGACCGTTTTAAACACACACATACAGGTACACACACACACACACACACACACACACTCACACACACACAAAAGCCCTCCGCAGGATCGACTTTAAGTCCAAGATATCCCGGTGGGATACAATAAACTCCTTGTGAGCTGTAAGGAAAACAGATAACACGACGCAAACGTGACACTCTCAGGAGGGAGACGTCGGTCAGAACCGCAATCCCCGCCCCCCACCCCAACGACGACGTGTGTGTGTTCAGTAAATGCAATTAAGGGTGAATGGCCGAGGAACATTTTGACACATGTCTTGTATTTGGAGTGAGATATCGTCGACATCGGATCCAGAGTCCAGATGGTGGCTTCGGCGTCGTGCTTTTTCTACACCCTCAATCTTTGCTGCGGAATGGATCTCGTGAAGCCTTCCACGGCGACACGCACTTACAAGAGTGACGTGACCCCGCGTCGCCACACGCGTACGTTCCGCCGAGGCCTTTTCCGACGTCAGCGTGTTGCTCTGGAACCACTAACGCGACGTCTTTGTTTTGGTAAACACGCCTCTAGAAACCGCTGCGATCACAACGCTGGCCCAGCCGCTGCCAAAACGAATACGCGGTTAACGACGCGCTTTGGCCCGTCACCCGCCCCTGCTGCTATTGATCCAATGTGGATTCTTCCAGTCCACTTCACTGCTCTAATGTGAAACATCCGTCACCGAGGATTCTTGGCTGTCCCAAGTCAGCTGAAAATTCAGGATTTCCCCTTCGAGATTCTGCATATTTGAGATGCAAGGTAGAAGACGCCACGCGCAAACTGGGCTAGAGGTTGCGTGTACGAGGACAGCAGTACCTAATGCTGGGGGGACACTCATTTTAAAAATACTAAGCGCAATACTGCCAGCTACACACATACCGATTTTTAACATCTAAAGCAGAATAAGGACAAACTGATTTTTTTTAACAATTTAAGTGGCGTACAAACTTGCAGATTTTTAACATTTCAAGCTGCATACACACATTGTGTCTCCTCCCCCACACCCAAAATAAAATGTCACTATTGAACAGGTACATTACATTTACGATTGTTGACTGCGACCCTCTTTTGTGCAGGATAAACAAATCACTGCTCACACTCCACAGCACAGGATAATAATTTATAAGGATAAAAGCATCCGATAATTGGGCCGTTGCTGACTTTGAAGGAAAATGATCAATTTCTGCCCGATTATCAGTGTTTAAAATAGTCATTAAGTGTTGTTTACCTGTCACGTGACAGGCTTACAGCATGAAGGATATTCTTACTTTATCACAACAACATCTGGAGAAGATTTGACCAGAGCGAGCGGCGTAAAGTCGACTCTAGCGGCTAATTACCAGTCGAGATGCCGTCACCGGCTTTGAGGTCTGTGACGTGCTCGTCCAAACCGTCTTGTCTATCTTGACTGTCTGTCTGTCTGACCAGGAACCGGGATGAGCGCCATGAGTGTGTTGCAAGCGCTTTGCGGTCCTATCCAAGGCTCGCCGCCAGGCTCGCGATAAGCATTGATAAACAGTCGCTTTGGATGAAAAGCGCACTTTCAGTGTCCTCCGTGAATGTAAGTGAAAAAAGCTTTACGATAAGTGTATCATTACAGAGCGTATATCAATTGATTTATTTACCTGTTAACATTTTATAAACTGCCTGCCATAAACCATTTGACAAGAATAGCAAGAGTGAACT
Source organism: Phyllopteryx taeniolatus (assembly GCF_024500385.1). Classification (NCBI taxonomy): domain Eukaryota; kingdom Metazoa; phylum Chordata; class Actinopteri; order Syngnathiformes; family Syngnathidae; genus Phyllopteryx; species Phyllopteryx taeniolatus. The sequence continues at coordinate 15,737,348 of NC_084516.1, forward strand.
CCTGCTTGCCATATAGTGATCCCACATCTGGCACCCCTGCTTTGACATTTTGTTAGTGATCAATAGTCCTAACTAATAAATGACATTTAATATTTCCAACATTCAGAATTTTTAAAGAATTTAACAATAGTTTGGTAGCTGCTTGTCTCATCTGTCTGAATGATACCTGAAACGAAATAGGAAAAAAAGGAAGTGCATAGTGACTTTTGGGACATCATATATATATATATATATATTGTATTTTGTACAATGCCATTATGAAACTACTTACGCAGGCATGTGCGCGTATTTAATGTCCAAGCCGAGTTCCGCCATTAGCTCAAGAGGGGAAATAATAATGACATCAAATGGGGCACATGAGAATGTAGAAATGTATTCATGCATCCAACACCAACGTCAAAGTGAGAATGATTCACTTTGTGAAGGCAGCGCATTTGATACAGTGCTTGCATTGGCTCTCATTAGTGCCTTGCATGTGTGCCTAACATTTAATTTCATGGAAGTTTGTGGTTACTTCAAATTTCCTTTACTGTACGCTTCAAATTCCACATGAATAGTACACCTAAAAGTCATTTATAAATGTTCCAATCCCATGTTGTCCTCTCCCATGGATGCCATATACTGCAGTCAGCTTCTTCTGACCAGTTGTTCTCCTTTTGAAGCCAAATCAATAATAACTATGTGTTGGAAACAGTGAAAGCACCACGACGTGAATGTGTCCAAAAAGCACGCTACAAATATAAACAGCACTACATTGTCAGACAAAAGCCACACTCATGCTGATTGAATTAGCCTAATTGCACCTTTTGGCCTCCGTCCTTTGGGAACACTCTCTCTCTCTCTCTCTCTCTCTCTCTCTCTCTCTCTCTCTCTCTCCCTCACACACACACACACACACACACACACAGCATCCAGTGCAACGTCATCATCAACAGCATTTCTTTGTAATCAAACTTGTCTGCATGACACTAAAACTACACTACTCACAAAACGTTTGGGATACTGGGCTTTCGGTTGAACTTTCAAGATTACATTTACAGGTGAACTTCATTTGACCTTCTCTAGATCCAGGTTTCAGTCAGTTTTGCACAACTTGCTGTTCTCTAACAAGGAGCCGAGGAGCAAAAGTTGGTTCATTCATGGATCAATACATTTCCTGGTTCCGTTAGAATTGCTGATTAAACAGTCCTCTTCATGCTGTTTGCATCTTGACATCACAAGACCAGGATGACACTAACTATTCATCAACAGTACCCTGCCATTACAAGCCTTCAAGTATGCAAATTCATTCAGCTCATTGCTAGAGAACAGCAAGTTGTGCAAAAAGAAATGAAACATGGAACAGTTGGACATGCCTTTTGAAAAGCTTAGAGAAGGTCAAGTACCCTTTACTTTTTGTGAGTAGTATATGTGAAAAAAAACAACACACACACACACAGGTTCAAATGTACTGTTTACAGAAACAGCAATGTAATTGCCAAAATCATAGGGACCACCGAGTCCCCAAGAGACTAGAAATACCTGAATATAGACACACACACACATACAGAGAGAAACAAATGTAAATGTTATGGCCAACATCATCGGGACTAACCAGTCCTCAAATTATGTCCTCGTAATCCAAAACACACATGTCACATGCACGCATGAACGCACACACTGACATGCGTGGAGGAGTCATTAAAATACAGCTGCCTTCCATCCGAGCTTGTCCACCATTGCCAAAGGATGATGATGATGACGATGATGATGGTGATGATGCTGTTGATGCTGTTGATGATGAAGTTGCATTGGACTCTGCTGGTCCCATGATGACATCACGGGCTGATGTCATGTGCGCCGGGCGTGGCGGGCTGACAAGCAGCTGAGAAAGGGAATATTTCATTGTGTGTGTTTGCATGTATGCTTGTGCGCGTGTGCGTTAGGGCAGGGCGCAACTATGTCCTCTGAGTTTTTGTGCACTCAGTCAGATGTTTGGACGTTTGTGTCGTGGGAGGAAAAGATGGAGGAAGTCGAGAGGAAAAAGTTGGACATGCTGCAAAGGTTTGACAACATTAGCGTAAATGTTGCTAACAACAGAGCTAGCGACTAGTGGTGGACATAATAATCAATGAATCCATCCAAGAATTCGATCCATCGTATGGAGTTCATGTTTTGAGAGAATTCTAGTCAAAATGGAGTGCACAAGTTGCCTGCAACCAGCAGAGGCGCTGTTGATTCCCTTTCAGTTTGCGGACTGAAGAACGATGACTAAAACGAAAATTACAGACGCAATGTTGTTTTACCTTGTTTATTTTTCGAAAATTCATATTTTTACGCGAAAAAAAACACAATGCTATGGGAATATTACATATTTTTGTGAAAAAAGTAACAATGCGAATGTGAGTGTGAATGATTGTTTGTTTATATGTTGAGGGAAAAACAACAACAGTAGATTGCTGAGCGTTGGCGCTGTAAAGTTCAGAGAAGCTTGAGACATGACTGGACGGGTGTTCCTCGACCAGCGAAATAATTTTTGGCTGTTTGGGAACTGCATTTGCTTCTTTGCTTTAAAACACAGCTTGCAGCAAACGTGAGCAACATCATGCACGCTGTGATCGTGACATCTTTGATCCCGGTGCCCTCATTACTGGTCAAAGGAGATTTCAATCATGCTCCTCTCACTCATCTCTAATAGCTTTAGACAACATGCGCATCAAGATGGAATAATATCCTCAAAAAGGTGTTCTGTATGCAAAGTGCCAATGCGAATGGAGCTATGGTGTATGTTGATGGGAGAGGAAGATTTTGTCTTTGTGATTGTATTACTGTATGTTTCATGTTATATTTTTATGTTTTATGTTTTGTTTTATGTTGTGTACAGTACACCAAGTAGTATGCAGTTTACGTTATTTGTATTTTTTTGCGCTTTTTTGCTCTGCTATCTGCATCTGTCATGTCGGCACTCTAAATAATAAACTTTTTACAATTGCCTTACCTGGTGAAATAAAGGTTAAACAAAATAAACACAGTACTGTGTACCGTGTAGTGCAGTGGTTCTCAAAGTGTGGTACAAGTACCAATAGTGGGACACAGGCTCCCTCTTGTGGTACATAAAAGAATCACTGAATGAAATGCTCAAACTGTGCACAATGCTAGTTTTGTAATCCAGTACAGTACTTTTGTTTAGTAAAATTCAGTTGTATTTAACTTTAAACTACAATACATTTTCATTAAAAACTTAGAACTGTGTTTTCAAACATTTAGTTACAATTTGTATTTAACTTCGGTGTATAATCCATTTCAATTGAATCATTATTTAATTATTTTGTTTTTTAAGCACAGTGCTAATGTTCAAACTGCATAATGTTACATTGGCTTACAATAATATTAAATACATCATTTAGGAATACAACTTCTGCCTTGTTTTGATCAGGACTTAGGCCTACTACAATATCATATTTTAATGTTGGTCATTATGGTGGTACTTGGAGAGATGCATTTTTTTTATATACAGTATATATTATGAAGGACAATGCTGATATATCACATTGTAATCAATGGTTGATGGTTCTAAAGAGATTTTATTACCTGCGCCAAGTGATGCTGTAATCATTGTTTGTTAGCAAGATTATGCAAAAACCGCGATGCGAAGCTTTGAGAAAGGGTTGGAAGTTTGCCAAGTGATTTTGGTTCAGTTTCAAGAATATATTTTCCCCACAACCTTTTCCTCAGTGAATAACGCATAAATCCTGAAGACAAATTTCAGTCATACTGTACTGCATGCATAAGTGGCTGGATTTTTTGGGCCTTGGTGGAGGTACGCATGTTCTACCAAGTGCTATACTAATTCACAGGGTTTTAAAGGTTAAGCTCCTACAAATGTTTCAAATTCCTCAGCTTGGCCCTCTTGAGAGGTCAAATTTGAGCATAATTTCACATACAGGTACAAAGTGGATCTCTTTTGTGATGTGGACAATGTAGGCCAACGGAAACTTTAGTGCCACCTCAAACGGTGAGTTGGCAATAAAATGACGAAACGCAGTAGATTCCGCAAATGTGTTTTTCCCGCTGTGACGTCCCTCTAAAGGTAAAGCAGGTGCTGCTTCTGTCGCTTGGACTTTGGTCAGTCTCCTTGTGGCAGTAAATTGCAGCACAAACCACCCACGCAGTCCATCGGTGATAAAAATAAAAAAGCCTATCAGGAGCTGTAGCTATGCAAAACTGTGACGTTGTCACGACAAAGTTACACTGTAAGGCAGTTGAGTGCACATGTGACGTACTATACTGTAATGTAATGTGGAGAAAAGGGCAGATCGTGGCGAGTCGGCCGTGAGTGAAGTCACGGGAGGAGAACGGGCAAACCAGTTTTTGGGTTGATGCTGAGTCACGAGTGGGTGAAAGCACACAAGTAGGCCATCATTAACATCATTTATATGGTCATACATGCCAAGGAGTGACAAGGGGAAAAAGTATGTCGTGTTACAAATCAAGGACAAAAACCTTTTTTTCCCCCCACACTGCCTGGTTTAGGTCAGTATTTCCCAACCATTATTGCGCCAAAGCACGTATTTCACATCAGAAAAATTTCATGGCACACCACCCCCCCAAAAATGTCACTTGAGGTGGGAGTGACCCAACTTACAGGTTTTTTGTGATACAAGCCGTTGATCGGTCAATTATTTTTGGAGAACATCAACATTCCAAATATTCCTACTTTGCAGAAGTCCGTATTTTCTATGAGAAAATTCCCAAGGGAAATTGTTTAACAACGCCCCCCCCCCCCCCCCCCCATTCACAATTTCTCAATAGATTCAAATCATTCTAACTACAAAATCTTCAAAATTCCAAACAGTACTTTTCGACGAAGTCTTCATTTCCCAAAAGAAAATTTCCAAATTATTGGAAACATTTTTAATAATTCACCTCAAAGTCAACATTTCTCCACTGATTCAAACTAACTGATTGTAACCTCCAACATTCGCTGTTTTCTGTCAGTGTTAACACACATGGAGATCAATAGTCAAAAATATCAGATTTAGCTTTACATCGGAATTGTGCACTTGGACCTGCAGTGCAAATCCAGCCAAGCAAACTAAACTGTGGGAAACAAGGAACTGACTTGCTATAATAGCAGGTTCAGCTAGCCTACCTACTGCGACTGCATTACATTACATAATTTTGATTTTCTTTTCCCCGTCGCGATGACGCAATTGAAAACACAGCCCTGCAAACCCCAGAGGTTAGCTTTATAGACGTGTAATTGACTTTTATAAGCCCCCGCTTTAGGAGCCCATCGTCAAAGAAAGAAAAATAACTGCCAGTATTGGCGCAGAGCGCTAGAACAACGCTGGGCAGCACAATGTTAAAAAGCTTATATGAGAGTGAAACTGTCTCACCAATGTGTGTCTGTGCAGATTAAAATGTGTGTGTTTTTTTTCTGGAATCTCATGTACGCCATCAAAAAAGCAAGAATGTGATATGTTACAGTAAACGGACTGGTTTAGTGATACAGTGCAGACTGTATGTATTTGCACCGTGATGGTGATTCCCATTGTTTGGACTGCTCTCCATTACCTAGAACGAAGACTGTGACGGTGAATGTGGATTACGGTCTATGAACTATTACTGTAGTGGATTGTAACGTACAGTAAAACAATCTACATACTGTAGAAAAGGGGTGAAGGCTTGTAATGGGTTGTATAGGAAGGTACAGTAAAGTGTAGTCAAAATAAAAGTGGTGAAGGTGTTATACGCCCAATAAGTAAAAATATATCGTAAAAGGATGAAGTGGGTAAAGGCTAAAGTAAAGTAAACAAATGCTTAAATGCTTTGACACTTGAAACTTGCCCATTTTTTATTAAATGTTGCACAGCGTAATTATTACACAACTCATCTGCTAGTAAAGTACATAAATCATACAGTGAAGGGATGGAGTAGGTTATAACTAAAGTAATGTTATGTAAACTATAGCAAAGGTTGAAAGGATAGAATGAGTTGTGAAGTAAAGAAAATAAAAGAGATTAGTGGGTTATATTGTATAGTAAAGTTAAGCCAAGAAAAGAATAGCAAAGTAAAACATGAAGGAACGGATTAAAACATAAACAAAGTAAAACATAATAAGGGATGGTAGTTTATAAAGTAATGTGAAGCAAAGCAAAGTACAAATAGTGTATAGTGAAAAGGCACAGTGATAGACCTGGTTTTCTATTAAAAACCAGCAAAGGATGAATGTATTTGTATTATATAGTTTTAAAAAAGCTAAATAGTAAAGGGATAGAGTTGGTTTTCAAGTCAAATAAAAATATAGTAAAGGTTGAAGGGAGGAAACGATAAGTGGTTAGTGTTTTATATGATAAAGTAAAACAGCAAAGGGCTAAGTAAAACATAATAGTAAAGGGGGGAGAAGGTTATGAAGTACAGTAAAAATAAAGCAAAGAGGTGCAGGGTTGGAGTGGCTTTTATGATAGGAGGCTACAGTGAAGTACGAACAACTGCTTCCTGTTGTTCTCAAACTTACAATAGCGAGTACGTATAAGGACAAATTTGTACATAGGTTACAAAAAGAAACTTTGTTGCCTGTTGAAATCTCGACAAACCAGCAAAATTGCGCAGACATGAGAGGGCAGATTTTCCTTGAACATGGTAGAATAGGGACAAGAGGATCTCAACATATTTGGAGTCAATTTAGGACTGTTGATGGTTGGATTTGTCGGAGGTCTTGTTCTCGTGGAGTTCCCATTCTTACTAAAAATGTAATTCCTCTGCTGGTCTGTAAAATATTGCTTTACATGAAACTAGTCTGTGGCGCAAAAAGGTTGGGGAACGCGCCCTTAAGCTGCAGGCCTCAGTGGCAGTCAAGAAGGTGAAATGAAGCAACTGCCATAGTTTTATCTGCCGCTCCCTCCCCTTCTGCTTTCCTTCCTGTTAATTCAGAACTGAGCTGAGACCCCTTCCTGAGGTATTCCCTCAAGGGGTGAACAAGAAAACCTCAGTCCTTAAGACTTTTTTTTTCCAGCCATCAAAGTCAACATTAGCTGCCCAGTTACTGTCAAAGCGAGACCGGGTCGTCCATTATTATTATCTCTTTTTCATGACACCACTGAACGGCAGTTCCAGTTTTCAGAGTGGGCTGTACACTGTTAGTTGGGCATGGCAAAGTGAAGTCAGCGAAACACCTTCGAAAACAGCACTCTCCACCCTGAAGGTCAAGCATCGCTGTGAAGTAACGACTACCAAAACATCAATTTGAGACTAAAGTGGGGTGCTCAGCATTTGCTCACTTTAAACTGACAATGACAGACTTTTAGGCGAGGCTGCGGTGTTGATCCAGTACCAGACACTAATGAATTCACATCCCTTGCCAGCCGAACGTCAAACCTTTTGGCAATGACTACCCCATCCTGCCGTGGCTGGATACATGGTGTGCAGTCTGGTGGTCCAGTGGCTGTAGGAGTCAGGTAACTTAGCAAGGGCAAACTTACTTGAGGGACATTTTGAAGAACTAATAGGGGGTGGGAGGGTAGATATTCAGTATGTGGCTGCTTGTGTTTGTACATCCATGCAAGCAGCCTCTCCTAGCCCAGCTTCTTGTTGCAGTAATTGTCTATGTTATAGCCAGACCGAGCGGTCCCTTGGCCTCGGACAGGCAAACAAGACGTGCTCGCTAAAGTTACCTGTTAGACAGCAGAGACACAAAAGACAGGACAGGGCAGAGCACTTTGAGGTATTTTCAAATCCCAGAAAGAAGAGGCCAATCAAAGAGGAAAAAAGCAGAACTCTATTTTCCCTTTCCCTTGTCTTTGTCAATTGTCTTCCCTTTGACAAACAGAAAGCAATTGACTTGTAAAGTTCAATTTCTGTACCTTGAAGTAACTATTGGAAATCAATGTAATAGTTCCTTTTCTTGGGCCTAAAAGGCCTCGTTTCTCCAACAAATTGTCTTGAAATACTTCCTTGAATTGTCTGATTTTAAGACTCATAGCACGTACAGCAGTGACATCCGGTCGATTGCAAAGATAAATCCTCACAGACTGAGCTTCTGCCACTCCAAACCAGCAACAATCAATGTTCATGGTTTTCTAGTGGTCTCAGGAACTGCCTAAAAGCACACTCTGGTTTCTCCAGAAAACTTGAAATGTCTGATTTTGGGATCCATTGGCGACACAGACCGGTACCTTCCAATTGATAAGACAACCCTTTAGAGACTGAGCTTCTGGCACTGAAAAAACAGGCATGATCTGGATTCAAAGCAGTGATTCCTCAGAATCCTAATAACCACCACGCAATCATGGCCACCACATGTTGGGGAATTAAACCCCAGACATTTAAGCAAGGCAATTTCTTTCTTCTACTGATCTTGCTGGAAGAGTACAGCATGAGGTGAGGAAGACCACATAATAGTTTGAAGTAGATCTGTTTAAGACTTGGCCTTGGTGGAGTTCTTACTACTCCCTGAGGAAGTCCCTGCAGAGGTCAACAAGAAAACCAGTTTCCAGTCCCTACAGACTAAGCTACTGCAGCACCAAACCCATGTGAACCAGAAAATAAACGGTGTTGATCAGAATGATAACCACTATGCGATCCAGGCCACCATCCATAGGGGAATGCAAACCCATACTCCCCGACTTTAACTGGAGTACAGCATGAGGTGTGGAAGATCCCATAATATCTTATCTGTTTCAGAATAAGAAACCTTTGTTTCTGTGAAAATCTCACAGAGTTCCTTCCAACCACCTCAGGAAGTCCCTCCAGGTCAAACAAGAACCGGCATCCAATCCGTACTGAGTCACTAAACCTGATGTAAACCAAATTCAAAACGATGTTGCTCCAACCGTAACGCAAATTGCTAGCCAGAATTCGATCAAGGCCTCCACCCATGGGGAATGTAACCCCAGACACCTGGGGGCAGTTGGCCGATTTTCCTGAATAATGGTGAGAGGCATAAGAGAAACTATCAGCAGTTCTTAAGATATGTGATTCCCACACACCAAGGCCGCTCCGCATAATATGTGGCAACAGGCTCCCAAATGAGGTCAGAAGCTGTTAAAACTGTTTCGGCACATACAATTGTGTTCTGGATTATATTAAAATCAAGTCAGAATTATCTAGATGTTGCCAAAAAAACACAATTCCTTGCTTCCATTTTCAACATGCTGTCTTTGTGAAGCAGGATTTTCTGCAATGACGGCAACCAAAACTAAATTACGAAGCAGACAAGAAATAAGCAACACACTTTGGATGTCATTGCCACCCATAATCCCAAAATGGGACTGGCCCGTTGTAGAGAAACAAGCACAGGGCTCTCACAAATTACAACAACTACATTCACCATAATAATATGTTGTATTCCAGTAATTGTTCTTATTTAGATTTTTATCTCTATGCCGGCCCAACAAAATAATATTATTTTTATGTTATTATTATAATACTTTACGTGAAACCGGTCCGTACATGGATCAAAAAAGGGTGGGAAGCGCTGCCTTAAGGCGCAGGACTCAGTCGCAGTTGAGAGGCTAAAATAAAGCAAGTGCCAGCATTCTTATCTGTCAATCCCTTGCCTTCTGCTTTCCTTCCTGCTAATTCAGACCTGAGCTGCGACATGTCTAAACAGCCCCCCTCCCGCGCGAGAGGGAGACGGCTAGATGCGTCTGTCCTCGGCGCTTCCTCGCCAACCGGGGAACCAAGTTACATAACATCAGGTTGAAGGGACGCCCCCCCCCCCCGAGGTCACCCGGCTCAATAAGCGACGTGAGCAGACTGTGGGCTCAATCTCCAGGCGTCTCCTCCCTTCCTGAGTGCATCCTGTGATACGGAGTGAAAGTAGGTTAACATTTTGGTCCTGGGACTCACAAATTCAGGGTGTCCAAAGCCTGAACATAAACATTGGTTGACATAAAAGTCATGGATCTTTGTTTTTTCATTAAAATTTCTTTTTTTTTTTTTAAACCTAAACACAAATGTTTAGGTTCAGGAGAACAAGCCTCTCTTGACCTATTTTGAGTTTAACAGTCCCAGATGAGAAAGTACAACATACAGAAAGTCTAAATCCACAAAAGCTGCCTGTATCCCCGGACACTTTTGCCTCTGTTGGAATGGGTGCCAGCAATTACCAAAGACATAAAATCTATCTTTGTGCTTATCACTCATCGGCAAACCCACAACAGGAAATGATCGTAAAATGAGCACACCGGCCCAGTACGCCACGTAGCGAGTCAATTAGACGTCGCAGCCGACCATGATGATTACACTCCTGTGTGTATTTTAGAAGTGGACCTTTACACGGCGGGTACAGAAGGTCGCTTTGAGAACTGCATTTTTCCACTTTTTTGTCACTGCGGCGCTTTTACGAGCTTATCTGATGATCCGCGCAAGCGTCATGAGGACCTGACTGACTAACTGGCTGTGTTTTTTTAACGTCCCCGAACATGGCGATAAACATCTAATTGGTCTAGTGCAGGGGTGTCAAACTCATTTTTGTCACAGGCCACATCGCAGTTATGGTTCCACTCGGAGGGCTGTTATGGCTGCAAACCCATATGAATGTATGATTGCCTCATATTATTACATATACACAAATTAATGGATAATTACTTTTGAAATCAAAAGCCAGTAAAAACTGTTCAACTACAGTATGAGTCAATTTTATTTTAAAAGTGGGGGTGATAACAAAAATGCTTGCGATATCTCAATATTTTTAAAAATGGAGTCAATTTGGTATTTTAGCAAGAAACACAAAGTAGCCGATGCCTACTCTTCCGGGCCACATAAAATTACGTGGTGGGCCGGATCTGGCCCTCGGGCCACCAGTTTGACACACTTTACTTTTTTTCTTAATGTTTCGCGAAACACGGAAGAAAATGAAAATGCTAATGCAGCATTTTCAGTGAAGCATATTTGGAGTTCAAGTAACTTTTTACGTGGTGAAGTGGTATCTTAGCTGGGAATGACACAAAACATTGTGTTATGTGCAGTTTTGGAATAAACCTTTCCCAAATTTTTACCCCCATTTAAATGAAAATTAATACTTGCTTATATACAGTGCCAGGGGTGGGCAAACCTTTGTATTCATGGGCCATTTATGTCCAATAGCTGCCCAGGTCATTTGTAGACGAGGGCGGGACCAAGTTAAAATGTGGATGTCAAAATATGTAAAAACGTTTATTTTAATAATAAAACAATACATTATCATTTTTAAATTAAATTATTTCATAATTATTGATAATTAATCAACCAATTGTTTAGTAAAACAAAACAAAAACATCTTAGGAGACACCCTGACCTAAACATGACCTATGCACACAACACTGTGGAGCAACCATAATCTACTAGAATGCTAATCATGCCTCTGTGCAAAACGTAAAAGTTATATTCACAGGGAACTCGTTTACACCATGTGGTAAAACTAATTCATCTGAGAGACTGTTTACGTGCTGCTGTTTTGGTTAGGAAAGGAGTTTGACTGGACTCAGCAGTTAAACTTTTAATGTTTGTCTATGACGTTTGACACTTTTTCTGTACATTACCAGCCAGGAGATACCCATTATAAAATAAAAAGCTGCTGTAACTCAACATTTATCCAGCGTATGAATAATTGCGGGTAACACCGTCGAATACGTTGCTTTATAAACACAAGTTTAATGTATTAGTGGAGCATTTTCATATTTTATTTTTATTGGGCTCGGCCATATTCACAGACCCCATAAAATCTAAAAAGAGTATAAGAATAAATTACCTTGGAAAAAGCATGAAATTCACTTCCTTGTTTTGACTTGTTTCCCTCGTGAGATGTTTTTTAAGCAACATCGGGTCCAATAATTTACAGTCAAGTCCAAAATTATTCATACACTGGCCACATTTTGAGACAGAGTGTATTTTTTTTTTTTTTTTACATAACAAGTGTCAAAAGACAAAGAAGTTGTTGAACCTTGTTTCTGGAACGTGGGAGGAAGCTGGATTAACTTTAGAAAACCTACACACAGGAAGTCCTGTGTCGAAATTCGAAACCTGCACCACAGAACTGTGAGCCAGACGTGTAAACCACTAGGACACCATTCTGTCTCCTAGAAAACCTAAATACAGCGGCTGAAATAAGTATTTAACACGTTACCATTTCTCACTAAATATACTTCCAAAGGTGCTATTCACCTGAAAATTTCACCAGATATTGGGAACAACCCAAGTAATCCATACATTCAAAAAAGTAGAACAATTAAGATCAGAAATTAAGTTGTGTGTAATAATGTGAAATGACACAGGGAAAAAGTATTGAACACATGACGAAAGGGAGGTGCAAAAGGGCATAGAAAACCAAGACAACACCTAAAATCTATCAATAATCAAACAACAACCCAGCCCCTTGTCAGTGCAAATGAACATCAGCTGGTTCAGTCCTAATTGATGGCCTACAAAAAGGTCTCACTGTCAAGGTGTGAGTCAAGACACATCTCGTGATGGGTAAGAGCAAAGAGCTGTCTCAAGACCATCGCAAACTAATTGTTGCAAAACATAACGATGGCATTGGTTACAGGCGCATATCCAAGCTTCTGAACGTTCCAGTGAGCACGGTCGGGGCCATAATACATAAGTGCAAAGCCAATCACAGCACCATAGATTTGCCTCGATCAGGTGGTCATCGCAAGATTTCTGACAGAGGAGTGCAAAGAATAATCAGAAGAGTTGTCCAAGAGCCAAGTACCACCTGTGGAGAGCTTCAAAAAGACCTGGAATTAGCAGCTACTGTTGTCACAAGGAAAACAGTGAGTAATGCACTCCGCCGCCATGGCCTGTATGCATGCTCACCACGCACGACCCCATTGCTGAAGGAAAAAAAAAGCATTTCAAAGCTAGTTTAAAGATTGCTGAACAACATTTGGACAAGCCAGTTAAATGGGAAAATGTAGTCTGGTCGGGTGAGAGCAAAATTGAACTAATTTGAATGCCATAATGCACACCACATTTGGAGGAGAAATGGCACTGCACATCACCCGAAAAACACCACACCAACAGTGAAGTTCGGAGGTGAGAACATGATGGTGTGGGGCTGCTTTTTAGCAAAGGGTACTGGTAAACTTCACATTATTGAAGGAACGAGGAATGGGAAAATATACAGAGACATTCTTGACAAAAATCTGCCATCTACGAGGATGATGAAAATGAAACGAGGGTGGACATTTCAGCAGGATAGTGATCCGAAACATACTGCCAAGGAAAATCTCAATTGGTTTTAAAGACAAAAAAATAAAGCTGCTAGGATGGCCCAGCCAATCACCTGACTTGAATCCAATTGAAAATCTATGGAAAGAATTGAAACTCAAGGTTCATAAAAGAAGCCGACGGAACCTTGAAGATTTGAAAGACTGCTTGTGTGGAGGAATGGGCCAAAATCACACCAGAGCAATGCATGGGATTAGTTTCTCCATACAGGAGGCATCTTGAAGCTGTAATTGCAAACAAAAGCTTTTATCCAAAGTATTACATAAATACCAGTTGGCGTGTTCAATACTTTTTCCCTGTGTCATTTCACATTATTACACAAAACGTAATTTCTGAGCTTATTTGTTCTACTTTTTTTGTATGTATGGATTACTTGGGTTGTTCCCAACATCTGGTGAAATTTTCATGTCAATAGCACCTTGGGAAATATATTTAATGAGAAAAATGGTGACGTGTTAAATACTTGTTTCAGCCGCTGTATATTAGACTTTGGAAGTAACCTGGCCAACACAAATCCCACATTCCAATGTAGAATGCTTTGTCGTACTGTATTGCTGGCATGGCTGCACTGTGACGTTATAATGGAGCTCACACCCTGGTTGTGGGCTTATTGGGGCTTCAGGGGTGACATAATACTACAGAGACCCAAGCACTCAAGCAACCCTTCAACGGGCGACCGAACTCAACATTATTCCTCTTTCTCCTTCCAATGCATGCTACTTTTTGGGCCAATGTGCTAATCTTCTTCAAAATGAAGCGTGAGCCAAAAGTCATAGCGAGCCAAGGTTTACAGCAGCCTGGCGGCACGGTGACAATAAACACGCAGCGGCATCATAATGGCACGAGCAATGGAATACTACTCTGGCTTGCTTACGCACACTTCGCAATGACTCACACAAGGAGGGGAGGGTGGACCCCTTTACACACACACACACACACACACACACACACACACACCGGGCTCTTCTGCCCTTCTGCAACTTTGCGGTGACGCATTAAAGTAAAATAGGAGAGGAAGAAGACGAAGAAGAACAAAAAAAGAGGTTTGATAGGCAGTTACACAAGCGTGGGACGTGTGTAGAAATGAGTGAACTACTGGTAATGGTAAAAACAATAAAATGCTCAACGTGATCAATTTCCTGGTAAAATTGTATGTGAAATCTTTGTAAATATAAAACTCACTCAGTTGTGGCCCCTGGAAAGTTTGAATAAAGTATCCCCCGTTTCACCCATTGACACAAAATTTGGCAGACGGGTCTATCATAACAGGATGCACGAAAATGGACCCATGTCCAAAATTTGTATAGGAAGTCAGCCATTTTGGCTTGAAGCAGATGTTTTGGGAAATCGCCCAAATGAGCACCAATCACAATCAGGTATTCTACAGATGGGCAACGGTAAATTGCTTGACCTTTTTGGTTGAATGTAAGTGGAAGCTGGCGTCAAAGTTTAAGGATCAGTTCAAGGAAAGGTTAGAAAAAAATTTGCCCTCAACACTATTTTCACCGATCGACATGAAATTGGGTGGCAATGTATGGCATGTATGGACGTATAGACGGAGATATGTATGTTGTATTTTCAGAGAAGGACCCACAAAGTGATACACAGTTAAAATACAGTCGTACAAATGTAACACAGAATCACAACATTTTACAGCTACTACAAGATAAAACAACAATCAATTCAAATCAAAATAAATATAATTCAAAACAAATCAAAAACATATACCAAACACAAATACCTGCCTAAACAAATTAGTTTTTGACTTCTTTTTTAAAAAATGTCCACTTTAGAGGCAGGTCTTAAAAACAGACTGCAAGGATTTATCATCTTTGTTTTTCCATCTTGTTTGATGGACATTAAGACATTGAATAAAAGGCAGTCAGCACACTACAGTGACCTAATAGGACAATACAGTTACACCAAATCCACCAAGTTTGGAGACACCTGACCATTGAGGGCCCTGAAAGTGACTGTTAAAATGTTGTACTGAATCCTAAAATGAACATGGAGACAGTGTTAGGATGATACACATTCTGAACCAATTGGGGACAGTCTAATAGTTTTAAATGAATGATGTCCATCATAGCAAGACACGTGAAAATCTTTCAAGGAATCATGGACTAAATTCAACAGGGATTCCACCATTTTGGTTTGGAGCAGCAGTTTGGGGGACAACTCCAGGGCTTCTATTTTGATGAACTCCTACTGGGAATTTGACAAAGAACCCCCAATCGGAAGCAGGTATACAAGACAGATGGGCGACGCTTAATTGTGAAGCTTTTTTGCCTATGCCATCTAATGTGGGCGGAGCACGACGTCAAAGTTGGCAATCATTTCGAGGATGCTCAGAGAGGTAGAAAAAAGTTAGCCCGTTACGCCAGTTTCACCAGTTGATACAAACTTTGGTCGATGGGTTGATCATAACAGGATGCACGAAAAAGTATCGAGGACCCATGCACAAAAGTGAACAGGAAGTCGACCATTTTTATTTGAAGAAGCAATTTTGTAACAAATTCCAAGGCTTGGACTTGGCAGAACTTCGGCAAGGGAATTCATCTAACTGAAACTCAATCAGAAGCAGTGCTACACAGAAGGGCGACGTTAAAATACGAATCATTTTTGCATTTCATTTATGTCACCTAATGTGGGCAGAGCATGGCGTTAAAGTTAGATGATTATTTTGAGGATTCTCGGAAAGTTACAAGAAATTAACCCCAACACCTGTTTCACTGTCTATCATAACAGGACGCATGAAAACCTCAAGGATGCCTGCCCAAAATTGAATAATGTCAAAGTTTGATGATCATTTTGAGGATTCGCCAGGAAAAAGGAAACATTTTTATGTATTTTTATATTCATTAAGTGGCAACTCTGTAATGTTGAAGGGGGTGTGAAACAGTCTCAAGAGTGAGATGACGTATTAAGATTTCTTTCTAAAAATAGCCTCGGAAGATGTTTGAAGTGGACGCCTACGTGGAAACTAATACAACGCTCCTCCAATGTCATATTCCAAGTGACACAATACAGGTGATGGAAATGACACATCGGTCGCAACAGGCCTTCGCCAAAACTTCTGCCGTCCATCATGAGCCAACAAGCCCAAAGACGCTCATTGTGCCCTGAATAAAAGGCAGCCCCGAACAAAAGCCTCCATTGATAGCGCGTCCGGTGCTTTAAATAGTAGCCTTCGGTTTTTTCTCTGTCCCAAACACGGTGACAGCGGCACTCGTAGTGTCCAACACAAACAGCAAGTTGTATTTTTCCCCTTGCGGCACAGAGAGCCAAAGTGTTTTTACACGAAAGCGCTGCTAGCACACATCCCCATGTCGTCACTTTTTCCCCCCGAAGACGTCTGATGAGGACGTGAGCTTGCATATGACCGAGTGCAACGAGTACGTCATTTAGAAGTCAGGTGCATATATAGTTTTTAATAGTAAGATGAGAAAACATTGGATGTGTTCCGTTGTAATTATCCTCATTTACGTGTCACTCAAACTGAAACCTTAATAGCTGTTAAAAAAAAACTCTTTTAGGAGTAAAAGTTACTGTGAAAGCATCACAGTAATAATGCTAAGCAATGATAGCTTGCAAGTTTATCGTAAAATCACAACTTAAAATCATTTTAACGACCTGTAATCGCCAACGCTTGTTTTGCTCAAGCACTAACGTCAGAGCTAATGCAACTATTAGTTTTGTATGAACTTCGCTGCTGCATACTGAAAAAAAGGACAAAATTGCTTAAGCACTAGCGTTGAAACATAACCTAACTATTAGTTTCGTGCAAGCTTTGCTGATGCATACTAAAATGATTGGTAAAAGGTTTAGGACATTTTCTTATAAAACAATTTTTGAAAACTTTTGTTAGTTATCCAATATAAAGCAGTATCTAAAAAAAATTGCTAAAAAAAAAATGAGGACAAAATTTGGAGCTCTTTGACAGCGATGATTTGTTGGCACAAAAAACTTAAACCATCAGTTACTGCACTGGCATAGGCAATATTAGTGGTTCTTTTGTGTTGTTTTAGCACCAGCATCAGCGCTAATGAAACATTAGGTCTGTACAAACTTTTCCGCACACTGAAATAATCAGAAAACATCCAGGCTACTGTAAGTCATGCATCTCCAAAAGGTATTTGGCTCCAAAAGATTTCTTTTAATTCACAAAATTTGGAGACAAGGATTATTATATATTTTTTTTTAACTCAACAGCGATGACTTGTTGGTTAAAATAACTTTGAATCATTTTATGGTCAGTTACTGCTACGGCATGGCCAAAGCTAGTGGTTCTACTGTGTTGTTTTAGCACTAGCGAAAGAGCCAGTGGAACATATTTTGTTGCGTACTGAAATGTTTGGCAAATGTTTAAGACATTGAAATATTTTATTATAACTCAGACCGCTTTTGTTACTGGTTTGAAACAATTTGTCGCTCTCCAATTGAAAAGCATGGAACTCCAAAACTAAAAAACTAAAAAAAAAAAGTTTTTTTTAAAATTCAAAATTCTGAGGTCAAGCTAAAATGTGTTGGTTCAAATACAAACTAGCAATTTTAAAGGGTATTTACTGCTTCTTAAAATTTACTAAATGTATTTGACTGCGACAATTTGTTTGCTCAAATAACTTCAAATCATTTCTGCCATAGCTACAGCTAGTATGTCAGATTGCCCACGCTGGCAGCCCTCTCGTGTTGTTTTAGCAACAGCATTAGAGCTAACTATTGTATCATGCTTATACGGACTGCATACTGACATTTTCCACAAAATGTTTTAAAGATTTAGTGCCTTTCTAAGTTCCCCCTTACTAATCATTGCTACTTCCTGGTCCACCACAATTGCATCTTCTACTGTTCCTTCTCTCTCATTTTCCTCATTCATCAACTCCTCAAAGTATTTTTTTCCATCTATCCAGCACACTCCTGGCACCAGGCAACATGTTTCCATCTCTATCCTTAATGACCCAAACCTGCTGCATATCCTTCCCATCTCTATCCCTCTGTCTGCCCAACCTGTATAGATCTTTTTCTCCTCCTTTAGTGTCCAACCTGGCATACATGTCATCTTATGCTTATTGATTGGCCTTTGCCACCTCTACCTTCGCCCTATGTCGCATCTTTGTATTCTTGTCTCCTTTACTCGCCCTATCAGTGTCCCTTTTCTTCTTAGCTAACCTCTTTCCTTGTATGATTTACCGTACTTTGAGGTTCCACCAGTAAGTCTCCTTCTCCCCTTCCGTAACATGAGATACACCCAGTACTCTCCTGCCTGTCTCTCTGATCATCTTGGCTGTAGTAGTCCAGTCTTCTGGAAGCTCGTCCTGTCTCACTTTTTCTCGAAAAGCTGCACAAAACTCTTCCTTTCTCAACTTCCACCACATGGTTCTCTGCTCTGCCTTTGTCTTCTTAATCTTCCTCCCCACCACCAGAGTCATCTTACACACCACCATCCTATGCTGTCTAGCCACACTCTCCCCTACCACTACCTTACAGTCAGTAACCTCCTTCAGTTTATACATCGTCTGCACAAGATGTAATCCACCTGTGTGCTTCTACCTCCGCTCTTGTACGTCACCCTATGTTCCTACCTCTTCTGGAAGAAAGTGTTCACTATAGCCATTTCCATCCTTTTTTGCAAAGTCTACCACCATCTGTCCCTCCAAGTTCCTTTCCTGGATGCCGTACTTACCCATTACTTCTTCATCACCCGTTTCCTTCACCAACATGTCCACTACAATCTGCACCAATCACAACTCTCTCTCTCTGTCTGCTCAGAACTACTTCATCTAGCTCCTTCCAGAATTTCTCTTTCACCTCTAGGTCAAATCCTATCTGCATAGCCACTAATCACATTATACATAACACGCTCAATTTCAAGTTTCTGCCTCATCACTCAATCTGCCACCCTTTTCACCTCAGAGACGCTCTTAGCTAACGCTTCTTTTAAAATAAGCTCTACTCCATTTCTCTTCCCATCTACACCATTGTAAAATAATTTGGACCCTGCCCCTAAACTTCTAGCCATACTGCCTTTCTACTTTACGCACACAATTTTGAGCTTCATTTTAATTGCTCATTGAACTACAGAAGAAAATGCAGAACAAGGATAAGCTGACTTTGGACAAGAGGCGTTATACATCTTGAACTACAACCCAAATTCCAATGAAGTTGGGATGTTGTGTTAAATATAAATAAAAACAGAATACAATGATTTGCAAATCATGTTCAACCTCTATTTAATTGAATACACTACAAAGATATAAAGATATAAGATATTTAATGTTCAAACTGATAAACTTTATTGTTTTTAGCAAATAATCATTAACTAAGAATTTTATGGCTGTAACACGTTCCAAAAAAGCTGGGACAGGGTCATGTTTACCACTCACCTTTTCTTTTAACAACATTTAATAAACGTTGGGGAACTGAGGACACTAATTGTTGAAGCTTTGTAGGTGGAATTCTTTCCCATTCTTGCTTGATGTACAGCTTCAGCTGTTTAACAGTCCGGGGTCTCCGTTGTCGTATTTTTTTACGCTTCATAATGAGCCACACATTTTGAATGGGAGACAGGTCTGGATTGCAGGCAGGCCAGTCTAGTACCCGCACTCTTACTACGAAGCCACGCTTTAACACATGCAGAATGTGGTTTGGCATTGCCTTGCTGAAATAAGCAGGGGCGTCCATGAAAAAGACATTGTTTGGATGGCAGCATATGTTTCTCCAAAACCTGTATGTACCGTTCAGCATTAATGGTGCCTTCACAGATGTGTATGTTACCCATGCCATTGGCACTAACACAGCCCCATACCATCTCAGATGCTGGCTTTTGAACTTTGCGTCCATAACAGTCCGGATGGTTCTTTTCCTCTTTGGCCCGGAGGACATGACGTCCACAATTTCCAAAAACAATTTGAAATGTGGACTCGTCGGACCACAGAACACTTTTCCACTTTGCATCAGTCCATCTTAGATGAGTTCGGGCCCAGAGAAGCCGGCGGCGTTTCTGGGTGTTGTTGATAAATGGCTTTTCCTTTGCATAGTAGAGTTTCCAGTTGCACTTACGGATGTAGCGCCGAACTGTATTTACCTACATTGGTTTTCTGAAGTGTTCCTGAGTCCATGTGGTGATATCTTTACACATTGATGTCGGTTTTTGATGCAGCGCTGCCTGAGGGATCGAAGGTCACGGGCATTTGATGTTGGTTTTCGGCCTTGCCGGTTACATGCAGTGATTTCTCTAGATTCTCTGAACCTTTTGATGATATTATGGACCGCAGATGATGAAATCCCTAAATTCCTTGCAATTGTACATTGAGGAATATTGTCCTTAAACTGTTCGACTATTTTCTCACACACTTGTTCACAAAGAGGTGAACCTCGCCCCATCTTTGCTTGTGAATGACTGAGCAATTCAGGGAAGCTCCTTTTATACCCAATCATGGCACCCACCTGTTCCCAATTAGCCTGTTGACCTGTGGGATGTTCCAAACAGGTGTTTGATGAGCATTCCTCAACTTTCTCAATCTTTTTTTGCCACCTGTTCCAGCTTTTTTGGTATGTGTTCCAGCCATAAAATTCTAAGTTCATGATTATTAGCTAAAAACAAAGTTTATCAGTTTGAACATTAAATATCTTTGTAAATGTCTTTGTAGTGTCGTCAATTAAATATAGGTTGAACATGATTTGCAAATCATTGTATTCTGTTTTTACTTATGTTTAACACAACATCCCAATTTCATTGGAATTGGCGTTGTAGTTGTCAGCTAATCGCAGGGCCATTTACGCTGACATTCACACCTTTGGATAATTTAGTGTCTTCAATGAACCACACATGCATGTTTCTGAAATGTGGAAGGAAGCTGGAGTACCCGGAGGAAACCAACAAAAGCCGAGATTCAAACCTAAAACCTCAGCGCTGTGAGGCAGACGTGCTAACTGCGAACCATTGTGCTGCCACGTGTATTTATCATTTTTTTCTTTATAAATAAGACATCAGGCTGTAACTGCTATGATGTTGATTTCAACAAAGGATGCAATAACCACTCTTGTGTGATGCCTCACAGCAATAAACTTAATATACACTATGGCTGATTGTCTATGAATCAACCCTATTTATTTAAAAAAACAGGCCAAACACAAGTTAAGATTTTTTTATGCGCCTGTTCACTTACTGTCGCACACTTGTTGCATCAGTTTCTGTGGTCTGAATAAAAATTACTAACGTCTCCATTTCTAGTGTGAATAATAAAAAAAAAATATTTTATATATATTCTTCCAAGGGTTGTCATGACCTTCCCACTTATGATGAATCGTATTTATTTATTTTTTTTGCAGATGGCCAACTCTGGTAACGGTTTCCATGGGTTTGTGTTTTATGGACATTTCGGAGCAAGGGAATTTCTACTGTAATTCACTGCTGGATTACGCTTCTGTTGATTGGCGTTTGGATGGTATGGCAAATTCAGTGCCAATGATTCCCATGTGAACCTTTAATTTATTTAATATTCAAAAGTCAGTAGCACTAGTTGGACATTTTTGGGCATGGGAGGGAGTTGTAAATGAAATGATTAATGATTTGTTGTTAGCTTAGCAGCGCATCAACATTGCAAAACATGGCAGCGATAGCAAAAGCCATCAAACCCTTTGAACATGTTAAAATGCAGTTTTCCAAATTAGCTAAGACAGGCTGGCGAGTTTTCCGGGCAGTTTTGGTTTCTTTGTGGTCTAAAGCCGCCTCGCCGAATGCTAAGCTAAGCAACCGAATCTCTGGCTAGCCTTGGAGATTTAGCATGCAAACATAAGAGAGATGTCATGTCACATTTCCTGAAGCCGCTGGTAGCTGGCCACAAGGCAGCGCATCAGATGAACCGCGACGACCCAGCTTTAATTTATTATCAGGGTCCTCACTGCCGCTGCTAACTGCTACCCACTAATCGCCTTAGCCCATTTGCAAGCTAAAGTTCTTCTTTTCTTTTTTTTTTTTTTAAATGGAAAAAAAAAAATTTTAATATTGAGTTTGTCTGGACGTATTTAGCAGCGTCCTTAGTTCAAAGCACATCCTCGCTGATGTGCACAACTTCCAGTAAAAACGTAGCTGCGCACAGTGTGGAGAAATTTTACTAAAACACTCAGAATTGCCAAATTAGTGACTGTTGCTATATTTAGCAACTTTTTTGACCCCTTTACCAATTATTTTTCAATAAAGCCATCACCGACTTTAATTGCTTTAACAGGATAATTTTGACAGTGTTCCGCATATGACAAGAAAGGAGTCTGGTGGAAGGCAATCACGGAGTCAACCGTGCTGAACATTTTGAAAGACATGGTGCCCATTCATACGATGCAAAAGGAGCGATTCAGCAACATGTTGGATGTGCCTCCAAGCCGCAAATATTTTGCTGAGGTTGCCTTGCCTCCACTGTACAACTCTACATGTGAAAGTGTACATATGTGTGTTATATACATTATTGGCTCCCATGAAGTTTAAATACTGAAGAAAACGAATCAAGTGAAACAACATTTTCCCCCCTGCCAACTGTCAAACATGGTGGAGGATCCATAATGCTGTGGGGCTGCTTTGTTGCATCTGGTACATTTCCATTTATTTTGAAGATATTATACAGGTTATGCAAAAAATGAAGGGGTGCCAACAATGGTGAGCAAGGAGTGTATATATCATGGGAAGGATCAAACCTAACATTTAAACATTCTTTCTCACCAGCTTCACATGTTTTTTATGTCTAATGGAAAGGTATCAAATGATTACAAGCAATATAAATTGGACCGCAAAGGTCTACTTTACGACATTGTAGTCCGTGTTTAAGTATTTCTTTGAGCCAAAATGCTGCGACACCGTGAGTGAGTTCATGAGCTGGTGGCCCATCTGGTTTGAGTCACCCCCAAAACCCCCCTAAAACTCCCCTTCCTTCTCCTTCGCATGATGTCAATAAAACGTCAAAGCGGAGAGGCGATCACTTAAATTGGGCCTGTCAAGCGATCGTTCTTTACTCGGCATTCCGGCGGGGACCATTCGTCCGAGATGATTTGTAGTTTGATTAAGGTTACCGCAAAATGCCATGTCCCATTACAAAAAAAAGTGAGCTTTCTAGCCAATTACTGAAGGGATACAGTAAAAAAAATATGGAGCAGGGAACGAAAAGTGAAGATTTGGACGTCAGATTTATGTCGCAACATTAAACTTTAAACCGTGGCGGTTTGAAAAAATGTCGTTGACATTTCGTCTCTCTGATTGCTCATCGGATTTATTGCGGAGTCTAAACTGTGGATCTTTCTGCAGCGCATATTAAAGGAGACAAAGAGTATTTATTTCAGCCATTTTTCAACGAGTCACTGCTCACACTGCCCCCCTCTACTGTGGGGTGTGTGCTTAGGGAATGGCTAATACTTACCTTGGGCTCAGATGTTTTAACCCAAAATCTGAGTTTTACTTGAAAGTGCGACGCGCATCCGAAATCCGTTAAGGCAGTAAAAGCATAGATTGTATTTTGACTTGTAAGAGGCAGCACTTTATCACTGAATTACACTCGTCAAAACACGCGCAGATCTGTGCACGTGCCGCATGCAACGGACACATTGTCAACCATGAATGCTCCCGCTGTCCCTGTCTAGAAATTTGCCCAGCTACCACGTATGTGCCGGTTATCGGAAGCTAAGTGATACACGCGGTTAGATAACATTAATTTGTGTATCCAACGACACTGCAGCTCTGCTGAAGGTTTGGCTTTAACGTGTGTGAGCTAAAATGGATTGAAAATGTTATATGACAACTATAGTGATTTTTTTGATTGTTGTCAATATTCTCATGACACAATATATATATCAACACCACCATAGATCTATTGTTCTCACCAAAGCTTTACTGTTTGAACTGTAATTTGTTGACAGACCATTTCATTGCAAAACAGAAAGGAAAAGACGTCCCTGCATAGCACAAATAAAAATAAAAATAAAGTAGAATTGTTAATGTAGTACAGTCTCCTTAGGAAAAAACTGTTTGCATGCAGTGCTTTAGGAATTACAGTGCAGGCTTCCTACACCTGACGTTCCTGGCTGTTGGGCCACAAATTCTCATCCAAAGTCAAGATTCACCTGGTAAAAAAAAGTGTAATGGAAAGTCTGACCGAAATCTATAGAAAAATGCTTGACATATTATAACAATTTCTTCAACCATTTTGAATGTAAAGACTTATGTGATGAACAAAACCCTAAATGTTTTTTTTTTTTTTTTTCTCTCAGAGACCCATTACAATACATTTCACTCAACATGAAATAAGCAATTGATCCTGTCAGAAACAGTACAGAATTGTACATAATCATTTGCATGGATGTTGAATAGTGTTTGCAAATTGTTCAAATAAACGAGAAACTGCTTTTTTGATGTGCACGAATGACACGATGTGAAGATTGAACTGGTTTTGAGAATTTCACATTTAAGCTGAGAAATGTACCAAAGCGAGTGAGAAAAAGTAAACAAAAATGCCCACACGCTGCCTCAACTTTTCTAAAGCTAAGCCATGTATTTAATTTACCCAGCTGTGGTAAATATTTGTTTAATAACGCTCAATGTCATTTGTGCTGTATGTGTGCGCATGCATGCATGTGTGCGCTCTTTTTATTTTTTTAGCGGTAATTTGTGCCCCCCATCGGATGTGCTCTGAATGTGAATTGATTTTTTGAGCGTGATTGTCCTCTTTGTTGAAAGTGCCCCCTGACAACTGTGCGCCCCCAATCCACAAGTTGTTCCGCCGCCTCTGTTTACCAGCAACCGTTTTGCGCGGTGATCACGGAGATGAGTCAAAAGACGACGTATTGCCTTTGCCTTCACTTTATTCTTGATTTCTCTGATTATGGGGTAATAATCTTGAATTACCTGTCAAACTGCAGTCTTAGAAAATACGGCCAAGCTTTGAGCCGAGTCATCTTGGTAGGAGGTGCTTTGTCTTTGGCTTTCTCTGGTGGTTTGACAACCACTATTCTTAGAAACACTAAATATGGTAGTTTTGTAATACCAAACTGATTTTTTGTTTTTTTAACCATTGCAACTTTTTTTCAGTGTAGTGCGAATAGGAAAAACAGCGGATCTTTGCCTGGTTAGCTACAAACTCTGGGTGGAGAAACGTTGTGAAATTGTGATGTCACAATTGGGCTAAAATCTGAACAGTTTCAAAAGTGGGGTAGACACATATCGATTTTTTTGCACTGCAACTGATTTTTTAAATGGGAGGTTGATCGGTGATTAAAGGATTAGTAAAATCTTCTGTCTACCAGAAAACCATGCAGGTGAAAGTCCAGCCATCGGCTCGTGCCCTTTAAGGTCAAGCGCTCTTAGATTATGCAGCAGGACAACAACACAAACCATACCAGCAAGTCGATCTCAAAATGGCTCAAACAAACAAAAAAGGTTGTAGTGGCCAAGTCAAAGTCTGGATTTGAGATGCTCCAGTATGACCTTAAACAGGCAGTTCAGGATCAAAAACCCTCTAATATGACTGAGTTAAAAAACAATTCTGTGTATACCAATTTGCCAAAATTCTCCTTGTCATTTTTATCATGGTCAATGACTTGCGACACCAACACTCAAAACAATCAGTTGCTCCCCTATTTGTGCCAGGTAACAATGCAAGCTTTCTAACTGGCTATCGTTCTGTTTCACATCACCACAGACATTAGGATTTGTTATAGTAAATATAATGACCAGTTTTAACATTTACGATTGTTTTCCGAGCAGATCGAGAAGGAAAAATAACTTAACACTCAGGATAGAGACTAGAGGCATCAGATAATCATGCTTTTGCTGACATTAATAGGGAGTGGAGGAAATGCTCAAATTCGGCCCAATCATCGGTATACATGCATCCTGCTTTACCAACAAATTTGTTGGCCTAGGCAGCTCACCAAAAGATGGACGTGGTTGTGTAGTTTCACACTTGATGGAATACCAGAGCCCCAACTATTTGTATGCAAGCATTTCAGAAGCCGATTTTCCATAACATGTACCCTTATATAGCCACCAATGCTGTTGTATTTGTTAGCATTTCACTTGATCGCGTCGCGATCGAAGAGCGGTTGCCCCCAATTTGCCGGCACGTTTCCAGACAAACCTGGAACAAAATGAGGATACATGGAAAAGGTCACACACTCCCAAGTGCTCCCAGCGGGAAAGCAGGCGAGTCCGCCGCGCCTGCTCTGGAACGCAGAGGGCCTCGTACGCACTTCGCAATCTGACAACAATTACCGCATGGATGTCAGCGTATCATAATGCCACTTGGAGATGGTCCGCAGATGATTTGGAACTGGAAAAGCCATCCAGAATTCCAACGTCTCCAATCAATCAAGTCAACGTGACAGCAAAGCTGCATCAGGAGAACGTCGACACCTGATTAGCCCGCCTTTGGATCTGGGAATACTTGTGATCTCCCGCAGAAGCACAACTTGAATACTCGTATGTTTCCATAGGAACCTTGCTAACGTCGTAAAGATGTGGTCTCGTTTTATTGGCAAGCTTGAATATAGTTTTTTTTCAAATTAGATTGTTCGAATGGAGCTCTGGAAGAAACTTTTTTTTTTTTTCTTTCTTCATAACAGCATGCACGCAGGCCCTGGGAAGAATAATGGCAACATTTAGAGAATGATAACCGCTTTGTTGCCTTCAGGCGCCGTTCGTATTGAGTTGCCGGATAGCCAAGTCACATGGCTGGATCTGTTATGAGAGGCCTCTTGTGATTGTCTCGTTTTCTGTTTATGTCCCTAGCGAATGACTTGCATTGGCAACAGACACTTTGATGAGCTTGTGAAGCATCTTCTATTCAGGGGGTCCTCGGTTTACAACGGAGTTCTCTTGCTGTGGCAGCGGGGTAAACAGAATTTGTATGCAAGTCAGAACATGCTATAGTCTATCACTAACCTAGGCAAGTAAAGCAGTAAAGTCAGAATTACAATAAATATTTTCATGAGAAACACTTTAAGACTATAAATATAAAGCAATCCAATAAAAAACAACCTTCATAACCTTGAAATGTAGCATGCTGGGATCGTCTTTGTCAACAAAATCATAAATAAATGAACAATTCCTGATTTTCCAAACTGAGCTTGTCATGACAGGCTAGCATAGTACCTTTGATCATGTGGCACAAGTAAAACAATGTAAATGCCAGCATATTGACTAACCTTTCCCTATATACATGGCCTAAGTACTTGAATTTGAACCGATGACCCTTCAGTCACTGGACAACCCGTTCTACCGACTGAGCCACAGCTGCTCAAATATTCTTAGAATTCTGTAGTATCTTTTATTATATTTGATCAAAGATGTTTGCAAACATTTGCTTTTACTTTCGAAAACAATGATCAATATTTTTGCCCATTTTCTGACGTTATAATAATCCATTTGTTTGTGCACTCTCAATTTGAAATAATGTCCTGTTTTTAAATTTTAAAAAGATGGAATTGTCTTTTTATCCAATTAATCAAAAAAAAAAACAATTGCGAGATTAATAGATTATGAAAATAATCGTTCGTTGCAGCCCTATTGTGGTTGAATACTCTTTCTTCTTATCATTTTTTGCTGCGGTGAATGCCTTGTGAGACACGTTATCAAACACTCACCACAACCAGTTGTTCCTCTATTTGGATTCAGGTCGCGTCCTAATTGGCCATTGTTCTGCTTCATGTCACTATCACAGAGCCTGGAGCTCGGCCCAACTTGGAATTGATAACGCACATAAATACTGAACAGGTCTAAGACCTGACCATTTTCCAAGCAAATCGGGGAGGAAAAAAACTTGCTGTCGGTCTTAACACACCCCACACCACAGGATAATTGCTCGGGATAATCTTTTAGAGACATTCGATAATCAGACCTTTCGGGGGAATGCTAAAATTGGTATGCGTATACCCCGCTAAAGGAAGCTCAGTTCTGTAAGAGCGACGTCAGTGCAGAACTACGCCCAGAATGATGCAAAACCAGCCAACCTCTATGTTTATCTACACTCCCATAGTTTATCCAAATATTTTTGCACATTTTGGGTCAAAACAGACGCTAATTTGGAAAATACTTGTCTCACAAAAATGTTGTTTTTACATCTTCACGAGTTTAGTCAAAGAATTGTTGCAAACTGCTTATCATGCATCTTGAATAAATAATAACATTTCCTCATGAGAGGTTAATGTACAACTACTGTTGTTCTCATACGTTTACAGACTCTGGCAGGATTTGTAAGATGTGTACCATTCTTTAAAGAAAACATAAGGCAAAACACAAGTTCAACTGGAAGGCATTTCAGAATAACATAATCATTAAACAAAACAGAGCAATAAAGAAATAATGAAAAACGGGCAATATTTCACAAATTCCTCTAGGATAGGTAAATGTATGAGCACAACTGTAGTGTATGTTTATCCATCGATGTCCATCACAAGAGGCAATGTAAACCCTGGACTGGTCCACAGCCAATCGAATGGCACGTATAGACACTCAGATTCACAACCATAGACAATTAAGAATGTTCAATGAACCTAACATGCATGTTTTTGGAATGTGGGTGGACGCTTAACTACCCGGAGGAAACCCACGCAACCAAGGGGAGAACATCCACCCAGGAAGGCCTGAGCCAAAACTGGAACCCAGGACCTCTTGGCCGAGAAGCACACAGGCTAACTGCAACTATACAGTATATATATATATATATATATATATATATATATATATATGGTACCTAAAACATCACCCATACAGTTAATTAAAGTTTTATGACAGTTTGAGCCTGGATTGAATGAATTCACTTGACTACTTCCTAAAGGACCATAATTGTTTTCCTAATTAGAACAACTTGCAAATCAGCCAACGTGGTGAAAACGATTGGGTTGGAGAAAGAACATTTTTCATCGTTGTTATCATTACTATTGCTGCACATTTCAACTTAAGCGTCTGCAGATTTGGAGAAATCTCCCTCGCGGATTGCGCTTTGTTTCATCATCATCATTTGTCTGACAAAGACGTTAATAAGACCCAAATGTGAATCGTCAATCCCAGCACACCTCGAGACGTGTGTCGTATCAATGGCGTGGAACAGGAAGTGCATTCACCTAAAAAAGAAGCAGGCTGGAATTCGTATAAAATCAATTCTGTGACGTCGGTGAGCCGCGATGCCGTCCAAGTTGAATCAATAAGGTGAGCTCATGGGAAGTCCCTGACTCTCCCGCATTCGACAGACAGCGTTCTCCCTGCTGGAGTCGCGGGGGCTTTGCTTTTTAGAGGGTTCTAATCCTGGCCACATCCCCTCCCACCCACCACCACCGCTGTCTCCACACCCCCCCGCTGTCTGCTGCTGTACCCTCATTCCCTCGATGATGCATCACAAACATGCCCGGTGAGAGAGTCCAAGCCTGCAAAAACTCTTTCCTCCTGCTGCCTGGCCTGGGTCATGTGACCAGGAAGTGTGGCTCCCCCTCCGTTTCCCCTCCTGGCAGAGAGGAAACATTGTAGCAGAGAGGGGGGACGGGGGGGGGGGGGCGCTGGGCCCCGTGACGTCGGCAGTTAAAAATAACCGGCATATTTAAGGCGGACGAGGAATCCCGGAGCAGGCAGAGGCCGGACAGCCGGCAGCCTGGCGGGAGCTCACTCGCTCCGCGACGTCCTGTAATGCCAACGGAAGCCACAGCGCTCCGTCATTTAGACGTTACAGCACTTTGTGGTTCAGCATAATTCTCGTTCATATGGGTTGCACAACAGACACAACACGACAATACGCAACTCCTTCGACATTTTAATTGCGTATTTCCTGAAAAGTTTGTTTTAATCACCCATGCACACGGCAAGATGAGAAAATGTGATATGAAAAATTTTCCAGTCATCAGATAGACAAACAACCTCAAGCACGCGGACGTTTGCGCGCTATCGCTTGAAAAACAAACAGAATTGAACAGGAGGAACGCGGCCTCGCACCCACTTTTCATGGTGGCTACTCGGAATGATCCACAAACATCGAGGCTATGCTCTGCTCACAATAGTGGGCATAGGTAAAAAAGCTTGCAATATAATGTCACCCATCTGTCTCGGATACTTGCTTCTGACTGGGGTTCATTTGGGCAAATCCCCTCATACGAGCCCTGGAATTTACTCAAAATGGCTGCCATCCTGGCCACTTCCGAGCACGGGTTCTTAAGACGTCTTTGTGCGTCCTTTTTAATAAACATGTCTAGCGGATTTCAGGCCGCGACGTGAAAATGACTTCAGGCCCTTTTTTTTTGTTTGTTTGTTTAAACTTTCCAAATCAATTCTTGGAGTTCACGTACAAGACCCCCACAGCTTGATTCAGGCCCGAAGTCCTACTAGTCACCGAGGAAGTTAAAATACGGATCTCCTCAAGGCAGCATCTTCATTATTCACACAAAGTTGAATCAATATGTGAGTTAATGGAGTTTCCTTTTTTATGGCAAATCCTGGAAAACGATGATCAAATGTTGACTGCATGCTCCGGCCACATTAGTCAAAAAAGCCTGGCAAATTACTGTCGCCCATCTGTTCAGCAGACTGTACCTGCTTCCGACTGAGGCTCATTTGGGCAAGTTCCTGGAATTCGCCCAAAATGCCTGCATCAAACCAAACTGTTTACCTTCCTGTATGTTTCCGGGCACGTGGTTTTTTTTTAATTTGTGTGCATGTCCTGGCTTGAACAACGTGTCTAGCATATTTATTTCATGCTGCTAGGTGAAACTGGCTTCAGACATAATTTTAACTACGGTTCACATTAAAGATTAGTCAACTTTAGCACTCCACAATGATGTTCAGATGTCGACTAGCTTGCTAATGAAGTGATTTTGGCTTGAGAAGGCACCAGAGCCACTTGCTACAACAGATGACTGGACGGTCTGAAAGAAATGAGTCCATCACCTTTATTGATGTAAATCGATTTTTATTTCTAAAAGCGCAGCTTTGATAAATGAGGAAGAGATATGAAAATCTGCAGTAAGGTTGTTACAGTTTAATGGTCCGTGGTGAAGCCCAATCTGGGGCACCACACTCCCAAGTCGGAGCTCATCAAAGTACGAGCCCTGGAATTTGACCAAAATGGCTGACCTACTACTCAATTTCGAGCATGGATCCTTCAGGCATTATTAGGGATCCTACTTGTGTTCTAGGCAGAACATTTCTTATTCAGTTATTTCTTTACGTTTCAACTATCTTTTTTTTAAATTTGCATTTGGGGTGTACTATTAAAGTCAAAGGGCTGTTGAGAACAACATACTTCACTTATGTGTTGAATCTTAAGTGGACTGACTTTTTTTTTCACATTTACATTTGACATTCACCAAAGGGGCTGTTGAGGGAAGAATAATGTAATAATTGACATCAGGTTATGCAGAGTAAGTGAACGACAAAGCAGAAGGGGTCACCAAACGTCTATTTTTTTTTTTTACTATGCCAACTTATTTTTAAACTTGTGACTGTAAAACATGAGAAGGAAGGAAACATCAGAAAATTATATATTTGCATGCACACCTTTGTCCATGATTGTTAAACAAACAACTTGCCACGTTAAGGTGGACTTTCTTTTATTTCTTTTAGTGATTGACTTCTTTTTACACTTGTGTGATGCCATATGAATCACCATCGCATTATGCCTTTGTCCCTCAAGTTGAGATTGAGTGATTTGTTTTCATTAATAACAGTGGTAAAAAAAAAACTTTTATTTGAAAAATGAGTTTCACTGTGGACGACTGGTGAGCACATCTCCCTCACAACTCTGAGGATCCGGGTTCAAATCCGGCCTCGCCTGTGTGGAGTTTGCATGTTCTCCCAGTACCTGGGTGGATTTTCTCCGGGTTTCCTCCCACATCTCCAAAACATGCATGGTAGGTTGATTGAAGTCTAAATTGCCCGTAGGTGTGAATGTGAGTGCGAATGGTTGTTTGTTTATATGTGCCCTGCGATAGGCTGGCGACCAGAGTCAGCTCGGATAGGCTACAGCACGCCCGCGACCCTAGTGAGGATAAGCGGTACGGAAAATGGATGGATGGATGGATGGATAGCGTTTCACATTTTTACAGAGTTTTATTGGTAAAATGGCAAGAGCAATGAATTATTTCTAGTTCCATGACTTCCAATGGGGTTAAAGTGTTTTGTATAATAGAAACAACTCGAGTTTTTATGGAATCCTTCATTCAGTAAAGAGACTATAAAAAGACAGCTTTAAGCTTTACATAGCGTGACAGAGGAGGCCTGAGCGAAGTAGCGACTCAGCTTTCACGAATTACTGCAAGAATGACAACTATTTCTAATCATTACTGAGCGGCATCCGGACCGGCGTGGCCCAATGCTTGCTTGAATATCTCCAGTCCTAATCATCCGCTACTCAAATTTCACAAGTTCACCTGTGAAAGCATTAGAAGGGAGCGTTAGCATAATTGCTAACACCTGAGCTAACTTAAACTGATAAGAGATCACGCGTCGTGTCACAGCTGATGAATGGTAAATGTTACACCTCTTAACAGACTATTATTCATGTCACTATACTAATAATAAATAACAATAATAATCAGAGGTGGGAGTAAGTCACATATGTTAAAGTCAGAAGCAAGTCTCAAGCAAATCCCAAGTCACTGTGTGTGTGTGTGTGTGTGTGTGTGGGGGGGGGGGGTTTCAAAATCAAGCAAGTCATTATTTGGTTTAAGCAAGTCGCAACTATAACGCACCTGGCATCTTCTAGCGCCGACTCTTTTGTCATGCCCAAAAATATTTCCGCACTTTTTTTTTTTTTCAATCTTCACAACTGACGGCTAGCAATGCCGCTTCACTTCTGCATTCAGCGGTTAGCATTATATTAGGACGCTACTTTTTGCTCTGCTCTCGCCTCATTAGTAAGAGAGCGAAAAAAGAAGAAAGTTTTGCGTGTCTAGGACCCAAAACGAAAGGTTCGCACAATTATCATAAACCGTGCCACCCCTACTTACGTTACTTAGCTGTACTTAAACGTTCCCAATCACATCATTTTTATTTTTAATCGTCCCAATCCAGGCTATGAAACTTAATGCTTGACCAGCTAGCTAAACTGTTAAATTAGCTTACCTGTCTTTGTGAGTTTTGTAGTGACGTAGAAGAAGTTCGACAACATGGAGAACTGGCAGTGAATGTGCGCGAGTTGCAAGCCATGCAGGTTGCCATTCTCTTTTTGCAGACTTCGTCGACAACATAATCCTTGATTCCAAATTATATTATCTTTGGAGCTCTTCCATCATTGTTCAAGCAGGTGGCTGCGTCACACTGGCAAGCGCGCAAAACAATGCAGACTGGGTTGCCAGGTTGGCGCGAATGACCACACCAAAACATTTCACACAAAGTCTAAAGTCAAGTCTTAAGTATTTAGCGAGCAAGTCATAAAACTGGCAACTCGAGTTGACTTGAGCCAAGTCAATTGACTCGAGTCCCCCCCCCCATCTCTGATGATAATAATAATAATAATAATAATAATAATAATAAAGCTGCAAGCAGTGTATAAGCAGGCCTTCACACCTTTTTTTCCCCCCATGGTGAATCCTCCAAATGATTGTCAAATGTTGACACCGTGCTCCAGACACATTAACCGGCATAGCTAGAAAAAAAAAAAAAAGATGGGCAGTTTAGCAACGGCCAACTGTATAGGAGCTCGCATGGATCTTTGAGACTTTTTTGTGCATCCTGTTACAGAAGACATGTCTACCCAATTTCATGTTCATCTGTGAAACTGGCTTCACGGGGGCTATTTATTTATTTTTTTTCAAATTTGCCGAGAATACTCAAAATGATCACTCAACCTTGGTGCCATGCGCCGCCCACATTACACAGCATAAGCAAATAGCTTGGCAATTTAACTTTGCCCATCTTTCTAAGATACCGACTTCCTATTGGGGCGAACGGGCGAATTCCCTTGTAGTTTATCAAAATACGAGCCCTGGAATTCCCCCAAAATGGTTATTCTTCAGACGTTTTTGTGCATCTTGTTACAATAGACCACCAAATTTCTTGTTGTTCAGTGAAACTGGTGTTGGGGCCAATATTCTTTACTTTTCAAGGGGCGCCACGGAGTGAGTTTTGAGCAGTTTTGTTTGGGACGCATCAGATTTTCAGCAGGAAACGCACTCATTCCAAGATTGTGGAGTTTTAGGTCATGTTGAGGCGCCTGAAAAGGAAAATGTATTCATTGAAATAATAATAAACGCAACGGTTAGAGTCTAATAATGACCTCAATCTCTCCATATCTCATTCCTGCATCAGTGTGAATTTATGGTCAATATTTGGCTTCATACACTTTAAAATATGATTAATGCTGGGTGGGCTCCGGAATTCCAAGAGTTAGACAGAGCCAAGGCAACACGACGACGAACGTAAATTATCACGTTGATGATGTGAGTCGGCATCTGCTCTCTTGGCCAATCGGGATTGCTGATGCTGTAGTCTTGTCACGACTCCTTACCCCACAACTTTCCAGGATGAGACCTCTGCCAAGAAGCAAAATCCAAATGTCCTTCTTTGATTTGGATTCAATTTCTTTTAAAGGACAGCTAACAGTTTCGTGTGAGCTGACCTTATTGATGGATCCTGTTGAACAACTTATGCAACAAATCAATCAACTGGAATCCTCCACTTGTCTGGTGGGATACATTGCGGCTGTGCACAGCCATGCATTTTTTAGTTTTATGTCAAAACAAAAACAATCTAGATTTTAAAGACTATATGACCAGAGACGGGAAGTGTGGTGCTCAACTCGGGACTTCGTCAGTGGAGTCTTTTGTTGTTCCCATGCTTGTGTGGGTTTTCTCTGGGTACTCAGTCTTCCTATCACATCCCCAAAACATGCATGTTAGCTTCATTAAAGAGTCTAAATTGCACACGGGTGTTAAGGCTTGTTTGACTCTACTGTATGTGCCTTGTGATTGGCCGGGGACCAGTCCAGGGTGTACAACACCTCTTGCCCAAACTCAGGTGGGATAGCCTCCAGCTCACTTGCGACCCTAGTGAGGATAAGCGGTATAGAAAATGGTCAGATGGACTAGATTCTTGTCCGACACAATTATTATTATTATTATTACCATTATTATATTATATAATTATTAACACAGTCCTTCTTAGGAAGCAGGTCCGATTTTACAAATATATCTCCCATAGGCAATAATGGAATCGTCATCATGAAACCTTTATTAATTACTAGAGCCCGATCGATATGGATTTTTTGAGGCTGATGCCGTTTCCGATATTTGTCAGAAAAAAATTCCAAATGATTAAGAAGCCAATTAATTGAAAAAAATGAATAAAATAACTTCTTTTTTGGTCCCTTAACACAACAACAAAGATTTTAATTACACGCAGAACATTTGACTGGTTTACAATATTTGTTCCTTTTTCAAGTTCGTACAAAAACATGCGAAAAAATAAAATAAAATAAAAAGAAACCTTAACGGATTAATTGATCTTTAGCGTTAGGCCGGTTTCATCAATTCACTGATTCCCGCCCAATTTCTTTTTTTCCCCAAAAAAATTCCTTAATGGTGGTTTATCCCTGCTTATTCAAGGATGTTTTGGGTTTAAAAGCGATGTCAATTTTTTTTGGTCCAATTATAATGGTCGTCAATTATACACAGATTTTCGCAATTCGCGGTCCGGCCCCGTCTCTATCGCCTGCAAATAGCGGTGTTCCACTGTATCTCAGTGTGGGGAGCTGCAACGGCTGTGTTAATGCGCAAGGCAGCATCTTGCTTTGGCGAAAAAAAAAATATACTGGCTTTACTGTTACGAAGCGAACCACTCTAAAACATACAAACAACAAAAAGGTTGCCATTAACAGCTACTTCACTTAACTTACTGTGAACAGTCATTCATTCCTCACTGCGCTTTAGGAAGAAAAAGCCAAACCAAGTAGGGCTGTAATGAAACCAAAGTTAAGATTAATATTCAATTTCTGACCCACGTTTCAATACAATATTAAAAAAAAAAAATTATAAATAAAATATTTGGATAAATACAATTATAACTATATATTGGCGGCACAGTGGCCGACTAGCTTGCACATGTGGCTCACAGTTCTGAGGACCATGGTTCAAATCCCGGCCCCGCCTGTGTGGAGTTTGCATGTTCTCCCCGTGCCTGCGTGGGTTTTCTCCGGGCACTCCGGTTTCCTCCCACATCCCAAAAACATGCATGGTAGGTTAATTAAAGACTCAAAATTGCCCGTAGGTGTGAATGTGAGTGCGAATGCTTGTTTATGTAAGCCCTGCGATTGGCTGTCGACCAGTTCAGGGTGTACCCCGCCTCTCGCCCTGCTGAGCTGCTAGCTGGGATGGGCTCCAGCACGCCCGCGACCCTAGCAAGGATAAGCGGTACAGAAAATGGATGGATGGAAGTTTATATATTATAGATATTATATTTGCAATACACAGAATGTATTAATAATATAAATGCATTTGTCCGTTCTCCTCACCAACATTAGCGGTAGCCACAGTTTTGCTCACTCCTGTCCACGGAAAACGTAGTCACATGGCACGCAGTTAGTGGGGTCTTGCTGAAGAAAATCATCTTCAATTTAGGCTGATGTTTCTTGAAACTAAGTTAAAATAATAATATTATTAATTATATTCATTTTGTTAGCACTGTGATTGTGAATCTAAATAGATTGGAGGTAAAAACACAGAGTTGGAAGGGGTGTGTCATGGCTCTGCCATTTCAAAGACGACACCGTTCGCTCTTCGGTTTTGTTACTGTGTAGTTACAGGCTTAAAACTGAGCCGTTGCGGGGGGGGGTCCCGCGAAACGTCACGCATGATGGCGGGTTTGAACTCGACTTTACAGGCCGAGTATCCCCTGGAAAATTGAACTTTATGTCACAGTTCCGCTGCATTCACGTGTAATTGTACTCAGTGGGACAGACTATTATACGCCGTCATTGTGTCAAAAGGGGGATGGAAACACCTGCAACACAGTGGTGTCATTTTCTCAGCCTTTATCTCTTTTCACTCTTCCACCTCAGTCCTGTGCTTATTATTGCCATGCAAAGCATGGATCATTTTCCAAAAAAAGCATTATATGGACGCATAAAGAAGCGAGCTACAATGGCAATAGCCCACATTGAACTAGTTTTGGGAATATTGTCGGGGTTAAAGCCATTACGTTGTGTTTACAGGAGGCATCCTAATGGGATGTTTAGATAGATTACCTAATAGATCGTGTGTATCCTCGCGGGATATCTTTTCTCGTCCACAAAATGTTTCTTTCCCACCACTCCTTTGTGTTTGTTTGCCAACAAAAAGTGGCATGCACTTAGGTAATCTTTAAAAACAAAAAGAAAACAAAAAACTACAATGCTACTTCCAGTGTGTCCTGTTGGAATGACGGCATGTTTGTTGACATGCCCAACGGACAAGATCCTGATGCAAGCAGGATGAGCGGCGCAGACCTTTGTTTGCTCTCAAAACTTGGCCGGTCGTAATTGCGTTGCATAGAGAGAGTGAGAGAATGCGCGCGTGAGAGAGAGGCTTGTGTTAGCTCACTAGCTCTGAGCAAACACAAGCACTTCAAAACCAGTTAAAACGCAGCACTGAAAAGCGCTCGCAGGCATATTGATAGCTCCCCGGGTGAGTTTTTCCTCACGACAGATTTTTTCAAAACTCGCGATTCGCGTTTTTCTCGTGTTTTTGCAGGTGATGGGAACTAGGATTTTGTCTTGTGGTACAGTATCAGTACCCAAGCAATATTATGGCTGTCCGATGTCCAAGAACTACTAAGGAAGAGTGAGCATTGTCTTTTTTAGGTGGTGGGAAATGTGCAATGACGATTTAAGGAGGGGTGTTTGCCACAGGCAATATCGCGATATCACGATGTATCGTTTTGTCGTGACACAGTATTGATACACAAGCGTCCAATATCGATATTATGGTTTTCTGATGACCAAGTACGATTTTGACCTATGTATAATAAGTAACGAAGATATCAGTAATAATCAATAGTACCGTATGTTATAGTTTTTGCTAACAATACAGTGCCGATACATGAGGGTCAAATATCGAAATATGGCTTGTGAGGACAAGTTAGCATTCTCTTCTTTCTTAAGTGGTGGGAAAAAGTGGAGGAAGCTTTAAAGTAGGGTGTCTGTCACAGACAATATGTATATCGTGATACTTCATCATTTCAACATTTACAACCTAAATTCCAATTTTTCTTCCATGAAATTGTATTCCATTATTCGCAATAGTCTATACTCATCATTTTGTAGCATTTCTCTTCACCCAACCATATTCGGATGTAGGTTTTTGTTTTAGTCCAATCCGATTTCAGCTTACATGTGCTGCCAGGTCCCCGATGCAACTTGAACTACATAAGCAGAAGACCCTAATGGGAAGTTTTAATTCGCCTCACGGGGCCAGAGCGCTGGCCCTCGACGGCGCCAGCATTTTTCCGTCCTCTGATTGGGTGGTCAGAGCGAAACCTGTTACAGCCAAAACAAGCTAGCAAAACCCATCTGTAGCATTCTGCAGACATTAGCGCATGTATTAATCAGCATTCACTGGTGAGTAAGATGCATTATTTTTGGAGGGGATTGTTTTTGTCATGTTGCTATTGATTCTGGAACTTCTGCAGATGACGTGGCGCAGTTAATGAACCGTATTGATGGTTTCTAGCATTTTGACGTGACGGGGGCTGGTATGAAGAGGTGAATTTGAGGCCCAGGTACCAAACGCAGAGCCAGCCTCTGGTTAATACCAAGGACTGCTTGCTGTATTTTGAGATGGTGCCCGATGCAAACACGTGGCAACAAGGCAGCTAGCGGCAGGTGACCCTCCTGACACAATAAGCGACTCTTCCGGTGAATAACATCTGACAGGTCTTCAGTCACTTGTCACAGGACCAAACGCGCAGTGCGCATGGGCAACTGTTGCTAACACAAACAACGCTCAGCCTCTCTCGCTGCTCGTGTTTTGCTCCCAGTTGCCGAGGCGACGGGGTGGAGCCTCGGCCGGCGCTTTAAGAGGCACGGCTCGGCCGGCAGCTCGCAGTCCACACGCACTCAGACGCGCTGCCACCGCCGCTCCTTTCGCGCGTGGCCAGCGAGGGAATCCCCCACCCCCCCCAACCCCCGGCCCCTACAAACACGACCGGCGCCTTCGTGTCTTCCCACAACCAAAATAATAACTAACCCACGCGTGAGGGGCTTCTTCTCGCGCAGCATGCCTTGACACACAACGGAACGGCGACTTTTGACCTCCTCGCTTCATTCAAGTTCGAACAAAACTTCTCATGAATGAGGGGACGTTTTTTGAAGACCGCCACCAAGGAATTACAACATCAGTTCCACCACTTTTTTTTTTTTGGTCTATCTTTAGGCAGCCTCCAAATGACGTCGAGATGGCTTTAGGAGGGACCCTGCTGCCATCCATTTCCACCTTCACCAGCCCCGCTGTCAAGACCAAAGCCATTGGAAATGCCAACCTAGTGAGTACAAGCCTCCCACTACTACTTTATGGGTACAACCATCTACTAGAGACATGTTATACTTTTTCCAACTCAAGATCCAAAATTCACTCCCTGTGACAAAAAAAAAAACAAAAAAACTGACTAAACTATATCGTATATTGAAATAACATTATTATATACAATGAGTGCTTAACACATTTATTAGAACACCAATGTAAGGTTGGACAGCGTTGGTAATAGCCCAAATTCTTTTGTTTATGTTTCGATCATAATTAACGCACCAGTCTGCAGAAGCCCTTTAACTCGAAGGATATTTCCTATGCTACAATAACTCATTGTTTTACATAAAATGGAATAAGTTGGAAAGCACAAAGTTACTAAAATATATATCATACATTGACATAAATAGACTAATGCCATATATGTCACAGCAGGCCGAAAAAAATAGAATTGGTTTGTTTTGTTTCTACACTTGATAATAAACCAGTCTGTGGAAGATCTTTAACCCCCCAAAAATGATCTTTTTATGCTAAAAAAAGAAAAAAAAAACAGAAAGTAAAACATTATTTCTCAATTAAAATTTCATATTGTAGCTATTTAGCTGCAAAGAGAACAGAAAAATGAGTGTCAGTGGCTTATAACCACAAAAATGAGAGAAAGTCCGCATTAAAGCACTTCACAATGCTGGATGTTCGCGTCTTGTTTTTCATGACAGGTGGTCTAATAAAGATGTTCAGCACTATTTATAATAATATTTATAAAATAACATATGCCTGACTCAAAAAGCCTTTTGCCAAGAAATGATGAACAAAATACAGAGCAGGATGAGGTTGGACTCAAAACAATCATCATGAGTGCAGACTTTCAGCTTGAAGAGGTTTCACAAAATAGAACATTTACCATTTAGTCATTCATTTCAGGACTTATTTAGCTAGCACTAAACAAGTGTACCATCGGATTTTGACGTGGTAACCTTGTAACATTCAAGAGCAGAGAAAACATCTACAAAAAAAACCAAATCATGTTCTGGAATCATTGTTTGGAAAACAATGACAACTTGTATCAGAGTGGCAGTAAAAGAAAAGTGGAGATCCAAAGCATACCACATCATGTGTCAAGCTGCACTGTGAGATGTATAGATCTATTCTCGCTGCCCTTGGATAATGACACTAAACATTACTGTATGGATTCGAATGATCCGTCATATGGAGTAAATTCCACCCTCAAGGACATCCATTTCCCCAAACTGAACTCTGAAAGAGCCATTCCAACCCAATCGGATGCATTTCTAGACTCAGACTCTCAGGAAAAGCTACATTATTGTACTTAAGAGGGTACAACAATAGCTTGTCCCATGGTTAGCGACCCCTACCTACCTCTAGAGATTGCCAAATGAGCTGTTCTAACCAAATCTGATGTATTTCTAGACTTGGAACCTTGATACCCCTGTCAGTGTGTACCTGAAACTGTCAGGAAAAGGTAGATTGTTATACCCTAAGGGTTCCACGGCTTGTCTCATAATCATGTGTGCCTCTGCAACTTACCACTAGAAGGCCGGATGAACTGTTCCAGCTGAATCTGATCTATTACTAAACGTTGACCATTTAAACGCCTGTCAATTTGACACATTTGACTCTCACAAAAAGGTAGATTGTCATGCTTTAGGGGCTAAAATGAGATAGCTGGTTCAACCACATCTGATGCAGTTCTATACGTGGAACCTTGATAACACTGTTGGATTGTTCCTTGGACTCTTGGTAAAAAGGTAGATTGTTGTACTTTAGGGGTACAATTTGTTCCAGTTTTGGTCCACTTTAACGCTTGCGAACATGTCTGACTCAGGAAAAGGGATGAAAAGTTACTTTGGGGTCTAGCAATCAGCTCCTTACCTTAATGGACCTCGCATATTTCCGAGTCTGGTCAAAAGACTTTCTGATGTTACTGGTGTACTATTCCAGTCATTAATAGCTCTGTACCTTTCCTCTAGAGATGGAAGGAGGAGCTGTCCCATCTTAAGAGACTCAGTGTGCCAACCGGAAATTCGGACGCAGACCATCCTACTGGTACCAGCGCCACAAGCCCCAGCATGTCCAAGGAAGACACTGAGCCAGACCTAGACTTGGACTATGACTTCATTCTGTCCAATTCCATGCTCCAGCAGCAGCAGCAGCAGCAGCAGCAGCAACAGCAGCAAGAGCACGACGATGTCATGGCATGCGGTTCCGTCCAAGCCCTGCCGCCCAACTCGCCCGGTTCTTTCTCCTCCTCGTACTCCCTGCTCCCGTCCCCTCAGGGCTCAGCCGAGTTGCTCTACACCATCCCGGACATCAGTGACGTCTCGCCATCCGGGGGCTTTGTGGCGGAGCTCATGAGACCTGAACTGGACCCGGCGTACCTCCACTCCACCAGCCTGCATGGCAAGTTTGTGGTCAAGACCACAATGGACCTGGGGGAGTACAACCCCAAGGCTTGCGTTAACGTTGCATCAGACCGCCCCCCTTCACGAGCCTCGCCGCCCTTTACGTGCCACCGGATAAAGCAGGAGGCCCCCAGTAACTGTACCATCTCGCAGCCGATGGAACTGCACCGGCAGCGGCCCGCCCACCTAGAACTGCACGGCTTTCCTGGAAATGGGGGGCACTCCGCCATGACGGGCGGCGGCCGCCTGTCCTCCTCTTCGTCGCTCTCCCCGGATCACCCGCTGGCCCGTGAGCACCAGGTGTTGGGCCACCCTCACTCTCAGATTCCTCTACCTCCCCACGGATACCACCGCAGCTCGCCACAGGGATACACCGCCTACCCTCAGCCCACCGCTATGCAGCAGTACCAAGGTAGCGGCTCACGCCATGTCCAACATCCGTGTATTAGTTGGAGGAAAAGACACGCAGACACTAACAAAGACCAGATTGTCAAAGAAATCTTTTTTAAATAGAGCCTATACAATATGGTGGGTTGTAATTACAGCCTAAAACAAGCGCTTGAAAGGGATTAAAACCGACATCCCACAGCCTTGGACGCAAAACCGTCTCTTAATCGTAGAGCTGGAGAAACCAGACCAGATGTGAAGCAAATGAAACATTGTTTTTCTTGTATGGCTATGACTTATTTTCCACTGGATATCTGTAATTCTTACACCACCTTGCATCAAAATATCCCAACACCATGACCTTCCCCCTTTTTTTTTTTTTTTTTTTTCCCCCACAGACCCCCTCATGGTCTCCAGCATTGACTGCTTGCCAGAGGAGCCCAAGCCCAAGCGCGGGAGGCGCTCGTGGCCCCGGAAGCGCGTCGCCACGCACACGTGTGACTACGTCGGCTGCGGGAAGACGTACACAAAGAGCTCGCACCTCAAAGCGCATCACCGCACGCACACAGGTAGCCAGTCAAACGTGGAGCTCTTTAGTTTAGTACTTCAAGGAAACTTTTACAGCCGTATTACACAAATTATTTTATCATATGAAAAGAAATGGCAGGAAAACCTTGGTGATTTCAAGCACTTACAAAATGTCTGAAGTGTTGCCATCACATTATACTGTATACGTCTAATGAAAAGCAATGTTGCTTTTTCAAAATCTTCATCAGAAATACAAATACAATTGAATTGGGTATTTTTTCGGATTTGAAGAGACATGCTTTTCATTTGACAGCGACAATTTACACTGAATGTCTATAAAACAAATCATGCAAACATTTAAATACTTAAATGGTTATCTTTGTCCAATGAAACGTAACTACAGTACTTAGTCACCAATTGTGCAAGTTCTCCCACTTAAAAAGATGAGAGAGCTCTGTCATTTTCAGAGGTATATCTCACCTGTGAGACAAAATGAGAAGAAGAAAAAAATCCAGAAAAAAACACCGATTTTTAAAGGTTTATTGGGAAATTAAGTATTTGGTCAATAACAAAAGTTCATCTCAATACTTTGTGATATACCCTTTGTTGGCGTTGACAGAGGTCAAACGTTTTCTGTAAGTCT
The DNA here is from genome assembly GCF_024500385.1 of Phyllopteryx taeniolatus. Lineage (NCBI taxonomy): Eukaryota > Metazoa > Chordata > Actinopteri > Syngnathiformes > Syngnathidae > Phyllopteryx > Phyllopteryx taeniolatus. The sequence goes on from NC_084516.1 coordinate 15,780,974, forward strand.
TCACGAGGTTTTCACACACTGTTGCTGGTATTTTGGCCCATTCCTCCATGCAGATCTCCTCAAGAGAAGTGATGTTTTGGGGCTGTCGCTGGGCAACACAGACTTTCACCTCCCTCCAAAGTTTTTCTATGGGGTTGAGATCTGGAGACTGGCTGGGCAACTCCAGGACCTTGAAATGCTTCTTACGAAGCCACTCCTTTCCACGCCTGGGTGGTGTGTTTGGGATCATTGTCATGCTGAAAGACCCAGCCACGTTTCATCTTCAATGCCCTTGCTGATGGAAGGAGGTTTTCACTCAGAATCTCACGATACATGGCCCCATTCATTCTTTCCTTTACACGCATTCGTCCTGGTCCCTTTGCAGAAAAACAGCCCCAAAGCATGATGTTTCCACCCTCATGCTTCACAGTAGGTATGGTGTTCTTTGGATGCAACTCAGCATTCTTTCTCCTCCAAACACGACAAGTTGAGTTTTTACCAAAAAGTTCTATTTTGGCTTCATCTGACCATATGACATTCTCCCAGTCCTTTGGATCATCCAAATGCGCTCTAGCAAACTTCAGATGGGCCTGGACATGTACTGGCTTCAGCAGGGGGACACGTCTGGCACTGCAGGATTTGAGTCCCTGGCGGCGTAGTGTGTTACTGATGGTAGCCTTTGTTACTTTGGTCCCAGCTCTCTGCAGGTCATTCACTAGGTTTCCCCCCCCCCCCCGTGTAGTTGTGGGATTTTTGCTCACTGTTATTTTGATCATTTTGACCCCACGGGGTGAGATCTTGCGTGGAGCCCCAGATCGAGAGGGAGATTATCAGTGGTCTTGTATGTCTTCCATTTTCTAACAATTGCTCCTACAGTTGATTTCTTCACACCAAGCTGCTTACCTATTGAAGCTTCAGTCTTGTCAGCCTGGTGCAGATCTCCAGTTTTGTTTCTGGTGTCCGTTGACAGCTCTTTGGTCTTGGCCATAGTGGAGTTTGGAGTGTGACTGTTTGAGGTTGTGGACAGGTGTCTTTTATACTGATAACGAGTTCAAACAGGCGCCATTAATACAGGTAACGAGTGGAGGACAGAGGAGCCTCTTAAAGAAGATGTTACAGGTCTGTGAGAGCCAGAAATCTTGCTTGTTTGTTGGTGACCAAATACTTATTTTACCGAGGAATTTACCAATTAATTCATTAAAAATCAGACAATGTGATTTTCTGGATTATTTTTTTCCCCACATTTTGTCTCTCATAGGTGAGGTATACAAAACAATTACAGGCCTCTCTCATCTTCATAAGTGGGAACACTTGCACAATTGGTGGCTGACTAAATACTTTTTTGCCCCACCGAATACACACACACACACACACACAACTAGTTACAATTGTGAACATTTCGTCCATAACTGAAACAGTTTGAGTCATTACAATTAATTTTCAAGTTTGCTTGTACACAACATTTGTATATGGATGTGCACCAACAAGGATCCGCCCACCCCCCCATTTAAGATGGTATATTAGGCTCCAAACAAAGACTATTTTGTTTTGTAATAACAAAGAGAGGAAATATATGGAAACCTACATTTTTTTGGGGTTGAAAACCAAATTCAAACAGTTTATGCACTTATAACTCTGAAAATGTGAACGCGAAAGTGCTTTTAAAAATTTCAAGCCAAGTTATTCTAATTTGTAATTTTTTTGTCATAGCAAATGTGAAAATTTAATTATGCCATCGTGAACATTTAAGTAACATTTTAACATTATTGACTGCCATACAAGAAGTCAACCCCTTTATGACGACAAAAAAAAAAAAAAAAAAGAAGAAATGGTGAGGAAACATGGTTTGGAGGGCGATACTGCCACCCGGTGACATTTAATAGCTATTGCTACAGTGGTAGCCGGGTAGTGTTATGTTTTTTTTTTTTTATTTGTGTAAGAAAGTAAGTTACTTTTAAGACGTTTTTGCTTCTAATTTTGAGGGTTCCAAATCATGTCTTTGAGGTTTCACTGATCCTGAAAGCAAATACAGCACATGCATATCTAATCCAAGGATGCCCAAACCTTTTCCACAGAGGGCCATGTACACAAACTTGAAGGAAGATGGAAGTGAAACATGCTAAATTTAATCCAATATGCTGTAGTTCAACATATAATAAACATATTTAAAGGGTCAAAACGGTCTACATCTGAGCTTCGGTACCAGTGACTGGGCAAACAACTTGTTAGTATTCGGCTGACATCTTAATCGATCATAACATTCAAGTTTTAAAAATAAAAAGTCTGGTATGTTGTAACATTCAACGTTTTTATGAGCACTTTAAATCATATTTGTAATTATAATAAGAATTAAAAGCATCGTGTGATGTTTGTAGTCTTAGCACGTTTCAATTCTTTACATATTTGAAATATAAATTTGAAAATATTCAACATTGATGAGAATCAGCACCTCCAAATCTGAGACCGTGGTCCTCAGTCGGAAAAGGGTGGCGTGCCCTCTCCAGGTCGGGGATGAGATCCTGCCCCAAGTGGAGGAGTTCAAGTATCTTGGGGTCTTGCTCACGAGTGAGGGAAGAATGGAACGAGAGATCGACAGGCTGATCGGTGCAGTGATGCAGACTTTGTATCGGTCCGTTGTGGTAAAGAAGGAGCTAAGCCGAACGGCGAAGCTCTCAATTTACCCGTCGATCTACATTCCTACCCTCACCTATGGTCAAGAGCTGTGGGTCGTGACCGAAAGAACAAGATCCCGGATACAAGCGGCCGAAATGAGTTTCCTCCGCAAGGTGTCCGGGCTCTCCCTTAGAGATAGCGTGAGAAGCTCAGAGTAGAGCCGCAGCTCCTCCGCATTGAGAGGAGCCAGACGAGGTGGTGAGGTGTTCCGGACACATCCCACCGGGAGGAGACCCCGGGGACGACCCAGAACACGCTGGAGAGACTACGTCTCTCGGCTGGCCTGTGAACACCTCGGGATCCCCCCGGAAGAGCTGGATGAAGTGGCTGGGGAGAGGGAAGTCTGGGCGTCCCTGCTAAAGCTACCGCCCCCCGCGACCCGACCTTGGATAAGCAGTAGAAAATGGATGGATGGTATTTTTAAATCAAACGTGAGATATCTTTAAACATTCATCTTTCCCCCCCAAAAAATATTAAAGCCATGTCATATCTTGTAACAATGAACTTAGATTTTTAAAAAGTAAATACTTTACAAAGCTGTTATTTATAATTTATTTGAAAGTTGTTTTCATTCATTGCAACATTAAACTTAAAAAGCTATAAAACAAAAAGATTTTTGCAAGGTTTGACAATTTTTTGTATTAAAAAAAAAAGTGCAATAGCTCAGATTTGTTTTCATTTTTTAATATTTTTTTTTAAAATTAAAAGAACCAGTTCAGGGTGTACCCCGCCTCCTGTCCGATGATAGCTGGGATGGGCTCCGGCACTCCCGCGACCCTGCGGCTCAGAAAATGGATGGATGGATTTTTTCATTAGAAAACTGTCAGATTTCTACTATGTTTAAGTTTTTTCACTTTTTAACATAGTGTGATATCGTGTAACATTGAACCCTTTATTTTTTACACAAATAAAAAATTGATCTGTTAAAAAAAAAATTCCCCCGCATATCTTGTCACATTCTACATTTTAACTTGTTCTCATAACCTAGTGATGCGTTTCATTTTATTATTTAGAATACGCTGAACAGAAAACATCCTGCGGGCCACAAATGGCTCTAGTGGCCGAATTTTGGACACCCCCGAGATAATGTATGCAGGGACACCTACAACCTGGTCACCACTGACCTCCATTTTCCACTTTTCCACTAGGAGAAAAGCCTTACCACTGCGACTGGGAGGGCTGCGGCTGGAAGTTTGCACGCTCCGACGAGCTGACGCGCCACTACAGGAAGCACACAGGCCACCGGCCGTTCCAGTGCCAGAAGTGTGACCGGGCCTTCTCCAGATCGGACCACCTGGCCCTCCACATGAAGAGACACTTGTGAGGACACGTACAAAAAAAACCCAAAAAAAAACACACACACATTCAAATGACATGCTGTGGCGTTCACGGCTAAAGACAATCAAGACGAGACCTGCGAACGTGGGTCGGAACGGGACCAAAAACTGGAAGTAGTCTTTATTTATGGGACCAAACTCAAAGAGGACCAGTAACTGGAATCTGATGTGGAAAATCTCCAGAAGCCTTCATTAAATCACCAACGACACTGTATTAATCATGCATAGCTATAGTGATACATATTCACATTACACCTGTCACTTCAGGTACAATGTTAATTAATTTATACCGACTGGTGCTCAGTGACTTTACCCTACCAAAAAAGGTACCAAAGAATCAGTGACAAAGTGCCGTATATTTAGTGTTTCTCATCTCTTCCACACTCAAAAATCAGGTTTTGGAGCGGTGACGGCAATCTGAGAAAGCACTGCAAGTTGCATAGTGCAATAATTTATATGGAAACCTTCCTATTTTTATAATGGAATGAGTGACTCTGAACAAAAAAAGGGGTTTTTTATTTTTGTTTTTACATAGCCAAAATAAAAAATTAAAATGTAATATAATCTTGATCTTTGTACATTTGTAGATAAGAAAAATACTTTTGTTATTATTAAATGTTTTGTATTTTACAGTATAATAAAATGTATTTCAAATAAGGTAAATGGAATTTTTGATTATTCCAACATACACTTATGTAAATTCAGACATCAAAGACAATATTGGGTAAGGGTGCCTGAACTTCATTAGACTGGCCTGAACAACAAGTACGGAGTTGCCAAAAGAAGTTTGAAATGATCTGTAAATAGTCAGAAATTGATATAGATTTTTTTTTTTTTTTTACATTGACTACACTTTAAAGGTCCCCTTCCATAACTGCTTTTTGATTTAATTTTAATCATCTTTGATGGCCTTTTATCAGTTGAATGATAATTTTGGCCGAAATGCATAAAATGTCCCTTTTGAAGCTATTCAAGTTGGTCTTTTCCGCCTGGCATTTGAGACGGTTGGATTTCTCATTATTCGACACGTAAATGAGCTTTGCTCCGATTGGCTCGCTCATCTTCTGCATTTGAATATGGAAAAGAGCTTGGCATTGAACCATCCCCATTGCGATCGTTATAAAGCACAATTCACCAAGCTGAAAGGTGACATGGATGATAATAAAAGAGGGGACAGTTTGAGCTCGTCATCCGCTCCCATTGATTTGAATTAAACCTGCCGAGTTGATCATTGCTATGTTATCCACCACAGTTAGATCAGAAATTATGAATATAGTTATGGATTGTTGTCAAAACACAACACATGTATACTTTAAAGCGTATATGTATACCTTACAGTGTATTTTTATTGTTCGGCAGCGGCTGAGGCTTGCTCGCTTGAAACCCGGAAATGCCTTGTTGCCGTTCAGCTTAGTTGAGTGGGCAGGTACATGAATATTGACAACTACGTCACAATGTCAGCGACTTCAAATCCACCCGTTTTACAAGCCTTATGCCATTGGCTTTTGTATTCAATAGACAAACCGCATAGACGTCAAAGGTAAACCATGTCAGACTCATTTGTTGCTGTAATTTAAAAGAAAAAATACATTTTGCCATCACAGAATTTAAAAAGTTAAAAAAAAGATGTTATTATAATTTGACCACTAAAAACCTGTAAATGTCCTGGTTTTAAATTTTAAAAGAAAAAATTTAGTTTTTTTAAATAAGAAAAAGTATACTGTAATGTCAACTTTTGCCGCTAAGACCTGTAATTTTTAGGTTAAAAATGAAAAAAAAAAAATTCAAAATACTTTTGCCATTTTAGACATCTTTATCTTTTTATAAATGTTTAATTAAAATAAAGTTACTAAAAAAATTTACATATACTGTTGCCATTTTAAAGACGTTTTTTTTTTTTCATCAAAATGTCAGAAGTAATTTTATAAATTCATTCACAGCAGTTTTAACTTTCAAGCAACAGATCTCGTAGCAAAAACCCAAGTTAGTGATGACGGACTCTGCTTTAGTCAACACACCTCAAAAGGAAAGTTTCAACACTCTTAAATGCATTAAAAGTCTCGTTAGAAATCAACGTTGACCCATTTAGTGACTCACCAGTTGTTGTGGCCTCTGGTGCCCTCTGTCGGTCCCTTTGTAAAGCACAACACTGCAGACTCATGGGACTATCATAACACCTAAACTAATGCATTGGAAACATTCAAAATGTTGAATCATATCAACAGGTAGGTCGAGGAGATAGTAATACAAAAATAATCCAAAATAGTAATGAAGAGGTTAAATAGTTGAACTGGAGGTCATACACAGTAGAACACATGGTATTTATTCAAGATTAAATGACTATTAATGAATATGTGTATAAAGCACATAACTCCAGCTGGTTCACATGCTAATAAGGTTTGTGTGTATGTGTGAGTGTGCATGTGTGAGAGGGGTGGGGTCGACAAAAAAATGGTGTCATGATTATTAACACGCTAGAGTTTGCAAAAATTACACACAAAAAAAAAAGACGGTTATGTGTAAATTATACAGCCATTTCAAACCATATTGATCTTCCTTTACATGGAAAAAAGTGTCATTACTGTATTCGGAAAAAATGCAGAAAGATTAGATTACTAATCAATCAACAATCAACACAGTGGTAAATAAATTCATTTTTAGGGGGTTAGAGGCATGTAAATAAATGGCTTATATATTTATATTCAATAGCGCCAATCAAATGTAAGAAATCAACAACAACAAAAATTAAAAGCAAAAGTCAGATCGTCTCTCAATCGTCATCAAAGTTCTGCTGTAAAAGGAAGTTGGCAGCCAAGTTCTCATTCTTCTCGCACGCGAAGTAAGCTTGTATCACCAGCCCCTCCGGGAAGCCCAACGCTTTTAACTGCAACACACACATGGGATATGCACAAATAAGATGTAAACACGCCTTGTGGAATCTCCAAAGTGGAACGAAACTTTCCATGAAACTTAAAGCTGTGAGCAGACATTTGGCGGTCCGCGATAGCAAAGATCCTGTCAGCACCGCCTACCCAAACAAGCGTTTGGCGGTCTGTCAGCACACAAAGGGCATCACAAAACAGCATCCCAAAAAGTCGCTAGAGAAAAATAATTGCTCGAGAAGTTGGAAAAGTTGAGCTACATTAGCAACACTGGATATTCTATTCTATACGGTAGATAAACTTTTCTTCTTTGTCATCACTGCTACCCTCTTGTGATTGCAAAAAAATAAAAACTAAATCCAGAGGAAAACGCAACCAAAGTTAATCGCTTTTCATAAGTCAGGCATACATTTTGTAATTTAATTCCAAATTTGGAGGTTCCACTGAATGGTGTTAAGGCATGGGCTTCTTCCCCCCCCCCCCCCCCCCCCCCCCCCCCCCCGTGTGCTCACCCTTTCGATGGCTTCCTTCTCCTGCGGGGTGACCTGAATGTAGCTCATGTTGCTGCTGCTCTGCGAGTTGCTCTGCACCCCTCCTGAGCCCCCGGAATCGTCGGCCATGGGCCCAGGCGACTCGGGGAGAGGCTCGTTTAGCATCTGAATGAAGTGTTCCTGGTGGTTGCTGATCTCCTGCGACGGGGGAAATAAAACGTTAGCAGTGGAGAAGTAGCGCTAGCCTGACTAACGATCTTATTTCATTTTGTAACCAAGCTTGTAGTCAATTTACTTGAATATCAAAGTATTTTAAATTTATGATGCCAGCACACACAACAGGAAAAGTGTACTGATAACACTAGAACAAGAAATGGATCTTATTGCGAGATAGGTGAGGGTCTGTCGTAGTATAAACAGCGGATAATATTTTCAGTTCATTTGTTATGAAAGTTAAGACTCATCTTTGGCTTTTTTTTAAAATTTAAATAAGACAGAAAAGGTGTACCAGTGATGCCAACGTGTGACCATAACCATAGAAACAGAACTTCCTGTGATATAAGAAATGGTCTGCCTGCTTATTGAGACTAGTTAAGACTTTCTATTTGGCTTTTTTGTGCATTTTTCATGATGGCGCCAATAATGGGAAAAGTGTGACAATAACCACAAAGACAGAATATCTTGGTGCTTAAATATGTAATGTTAAATTCTCTTGTTTAATGCTGTTTGTGCGTTGCTGCTCCGTGTACATGAAAGTAGCAGCTGTTAAAAGGTTTATAATTATCATAACAAAAATGCAAATTTCCGCTAGCCCATCTATTGCATTCAGCCTTATATGTTAGCATTGAGCAAGCAGAATTTGAGCAAAATTATGACAAAATATTTGGTTTAGTTTAACATTTTGGTGTTTAAATATACAATGTTTAATTTTTTTGTGTGTGTCAGTTTTACAATAAACAAATAAACAGCATGGAGCAAGCACGCGCTAAGGAATACATTAAAACGTGTGTTTTAATGTTTACGTGTATTTTAATAAATTTACATTTGTTTAAAATATGTAGGTGTAATGAAACCATTTAAAAATAAGTTTTATATAGTCTATTGTGGATTTTAACCTATGGCGGGTGGGTCTGCAACATATCCCTGCGATAAATGGGGGTTTACTCGACACCGCTTATGCCTGGATCAGACTACAAGACAAATGTGGTCTTTCACAAAAGTATTGGAATGGCAAGGTCAATTCCTCTGTTTTTGTTGTATACCAAATACATTTGGGTTTCAGATCAAAATATTATTATGAGACAAAAGTTCAGAATTCTAGCTTTTGTTTCATGGTATTTACATCTAGATGTGTTAAACAACTCAGGACAGAACACCTTTTGTTTGAAGCCACCCATTTTTCAAGTGAGCAAAAGTACACAAACAGACATTATTAAATCAACTTAAAGTGAATAATAACGTTTAATATTTGGTGGCATACCATTTACTTGCAATAACTGCATCAAGCCTGCGACCCATTGACTTCACCAGGTTGTTGCATTCTTCATTTGAAATGCTTTTCCAGGCCTTGAATGCAGCCTCTTTCAGTTCTTGTTGGTTTCTGGGGGTTTCTCCCGTCAGTCTCCTCTTCAGGAGGTAAAATGCATGCTCTATTGTGTTACGGTCCAGTGATTGACTTGGCCAGTCCTAGAACTTCCACGTTTTCTCCCTGATGAAGTCCTTGTTTGTGTTGGCAGTGTGTTTTGGGTCATTGTCTTGTTGCATGAAGTTTCTCCCAATTTAGTTTGGATGCATTTTTCTGTAAATTGCCAGACAAAATGGTTTTGTAGACTTCAGAATTCAATCTGCTGCTCCCATCATGAGTTACATCATCAATAAAGACTAGTGAGCCCGTTCAAGAAGCAGCCATGCAAGTCCAAGCCATGACATTACTTCCACCATCCTTCACAGAAGAGCATGCGTGTTTTGGATCATAGGCAGATCCTTTCTTTCTTCATACTTTGGCCTTTCCATCACTCTGGTAGATGTTAATCTCATCAGTCCATAAAACTTAGTTGCAAAACTTTTGTGGCTCATCTCTGTACTTCTTTCCAAAATCCAATTTGGCATTCTGATTCTTTTTGCTGATGAGTGGTTTGCATCTTTTGGTATGGCCTGTATAGTTCTTCTTTTTCGAACAGTGGATTGTGATAGCGTCACCCCTGCCCTGTGGAGGTTGGCAGTGATGTCACTGACTGTTGTTTTTTTTAAACTTTAGTTAACGTTGGCCGACCTGTTCAATGTCTGTTGCTCAGTACACCAGTAGTTTCCTCTTTTCTTTTTTCAAGACAGTCCAAATTGGCCAATGTTTGTGCAGCGGGTCTGATCAATGTTCCTTGTTCACTCAGCTTCAAAATGGTTTGCTTTTCTCCCATAGACAGCTCTCTGGTCTTCATGTTTACTTAACAACAAATGCAGTTTTCACAAGTGAAAGCCAAAGCCAAAAACAAGCACCATCTAATGTTTAAGCAATCATTCTAAAAGGCAACACCTGAGCAACTAGGAACACCCAGTCAGTCACGTGTTCCAATACTTTTGCTTACTTTAAAAGTGGGTGGGTTCAAACAAAAGGTGCTCTGTCCTGAGCGGTTTAGCACATCTAGATGTAAATACCATAAAATAAAAACTGGAATTCTGAACTTTTGTCACATATTCATCTTTTGATCTGAAACGCAAATGTCTTAGCATACAAAAAAAACAAAGGAATTGACCTTGCCGTTCCAATACGTTTGGAGGGGACTGTAATGTCAGACTACTGCCATAAAATTTTGCTTTACCTTGGTAAGCCACTGGCACCACTACACAACATTTATTATGATACCACTATATCCCCATCATTTACGATTACTGGGCATTAGCTTGTCAAATCAAACACTGTTGGGTAGGCGGGAACAGAAAACGTGTCACTGGTCAACGCGACCGGATACACCCATTTCAATGGTAACGATAACCAATGTATTGTACTGTGTTGGGGGGGGGGGGGGGGGGGGGGAGAAGAACGTGGTGTCTCACCATTGCTCGAGAGTGGGCTGTCCATTCAAGTAGAGCTTGAGGTATGTTCACATACTTTTAATATGAAACGGCTCGCAAGAAGGGAACAAAACGTTATGTAGCCTAGCAAGCTAGTGTTAGCACTGATGTTTTAAGTAAACATGCTGGCATTCTGTCCAATCATACTCTAAAGTTTCAGTAAACATTAGTTCGTGTGCGTGTAAATGTTGACAAATGTCGGCAACAGCGCCCGAGTATGTTGACGACGACGAGCAAGGGAGGCGAAACACCGGTCGCAATTGCAATCCTATTGGTCGACATCAAGGTGCGCTGTCGGAGAGTTGTCGTTGATGTCACACTACACAGACGATATAAAAAAAAAAAAAAAAAAAACACAAACATGCTAGACTTTTCATTTTGGCGTCTTAGAGCTATAGTAGGGCGTGGATTATGTCACACTACAATAAATTTTGTCGTTGCAAACAACATATATTGGGCCCGATCCGGGAAATCCGCCGCAATAGCTAATCATACAACAATATCGGGGCTAAAATCCTGTAGTCTGATGCAGGCATTAGTAAAAAAGGGGGTTTAAACACTGCATGTGTATTACATATAAGGGTCTGTACTTACCTGCAGCAGCTCTGGGTTTTCCCTACCGATCTCTTGCAGCAGAGCGGGAAGCAGTGAGGCGTTCTGCTGGATCAGGTGCCGCATCATGTGGAACTGAGGCTGATTCCTTAAGAAATTCAGCGGATTATCTGCCAGAACGACCATTAAGTCAATCCATTACGTTAGGATTTAACAAGAAATCATTTGAGCTGCAGAGTGAGCTACCTGTATCCTGTGAGGCACCCATGCTATCTGGGTCATTTATATCCCCAGTGGGTCCGGCTGGAGTTCCACTCAATGCGGTGTCAGACCCTCTAGCCAGGACCTGGTCCCTGCCTGGGATACCCTGCGGAATGAGTCATGACATGTTTGATATCTGAACTGTACAAGGTATAGAAAGACGTTTAAAATACTTGTTTGACAGCGACAACTGCTTGCAACACAACAGATGAGTGTTGGGTTTTAAAACTACAACCATGTCCCAGTATTACAGAATAAATTTAAACACAGGCAGCGTTCCGCCTTTATAACATTTCCGATACTACCTCCATAACGCAGAAAATATAGACGTCGCCTCACCGTTCCTACTTGTGCCATTTCTACAGAACAGCGACATGAGAAAAAAGATGCAAAATTGCCAGGGCAACATAGTCCACCCCTTTGTTTCTGCAGTAGCTGAACATTGTTTAAGTCAGTGAACAAGAGCCTTTTCAGGTAGTGTCAAAGAGCCTTTACGCACATATCATCCCGCTTCTGATACTACTGGCAAAAGTAGAAAAATAACCCAGTCAACTTAATACCTGCATTTCATGTTGATGGAGAATGTCACAAAAAAGCTTTTCAGGGAAATATGAGAGGGCCTAACACATACATTATACCGCCTCTGCTATGACTTCCGAAGGCAGAAAAATTGGTGGCTCGACTTCTCCCCCTTCATTCCATGTTGGAGCTGTTTGACACGGAACGACACAAAAGAGAGGCAGAAATCGCCAGCTTTTCAGGCAGTGTAAAAGGGTCTTTTCACACAAACAGTGTCCTCTCTCTTTTACAGCTCGGCTATTACCTCCAGGTAGGCAGAAAATTGCCAGGTCAACTTCTCCCCCTATTCAGTGTTGGTGCTGTTTATATGGAACAACTTTTAAAGGCAGCGTAAAGTTGACTTTACACACAGATGGTGTCCTGCCTCTTATTACGGCTCTGATACGCAGAAAATGGTTGACTTCGTCCCCCCCGTTTTGTGTCAATGCCATTTCAAACAACAGTGACACAAAAAACACTTTTACAGTTTAAAATGTGCTTTAAGTTTACACAAATGCATCTTACAGCTCTGATATTATCTCCAAAAGGTGGAAAATTCCCTTGTTGACTGATTGTCAGTTCTTACCGAGAGCAGGTACTCCACGGCTCGGTCGGGGTTGTTGAAGCTGGCTCTTAGCGCCTCCACAACCTGCTCTCTCTCATAGCCCATCAGCATCATCTCTGTCACCATGGCATCGTACGACGCGCCCGTCACTGCAATGGCAACAAAGAGCACTTTGGAGGTTAGACCAAATCTTTGGGAAATCATGTCTTACATGTCAGACATATCATACATATTTTGGGACATGGATAATGTTGACGTCAGTGTGCCATAATAGACCTCATTTCAGCCAGCATCAACTGATTAACGATATATCGTTGCTCTTCTTTGACTGGTGTCGTGCACTTCAGTCCATCTGTTGGTACCAACTGAAAAGATGGATCACTGTTTGAAGATGTAGATTGCTGGAGCTGGTACTGACCAACTTTTTGTGATAGAGCTGGTACTGACCAACCTTTTGTGAACAATCCATGTTTGGGATATTACACACAACGGACTGAGTGAAGATGTAGACTGCAACATTACCTTAACAATTTTAGTCTCATTGAAATAAATGGAAGAATAACGAACTTATTTTGCCAAATTTTGGTGAACAAAGGAATTCCCTTTGGATCTTCTGTGACTGGACTTGTGCATTTAAGCACAGCTTTTTGCACTGTTTGATAAAAATGAGCACTCAGAAAGGATGTAAACAATGCTAACATTAGCTTCCGGTGCCAGTTTGACTCTCAGATGTCATCGACCAACTTCTTTGAGCTTAAGACTGTTTTGCTTTCGAGTCCATATACTGTATTTCCACGACCATAGGGTGCACTGTATTAAAAGGCGCAGTCTCAGTTATGCGGTCTATTTCTGTATTTAACACACACATAAGGCACACTGTATTATTGGGCACAGGCATGGTAAAACATACGCTAGCTTAAAACATACGGTAGCAAGCATGCACGCTAAAACAATGTTTTTAAAAAGGCAGCGGGAGCAAAACGGAGTTCTATTTGTACTTTATTGAAGTATTGAACAATGTACTCACGTTATTTTTTTATCAATCCTCATCCACAAATCTCATCAAAATCCTCATCTTCTGTATCCGAAATGAACAGCTGAGCAAGTTCTCCAACAAACACGCCGGGTTCCCTCTCGTCATTGTCAGTCAGTCTCGTTGCCGGGGGGGGGGGGGGGCTGTTCAGCACCGATGCCGGCTTTCGCGAAAGCTCGGACAACAGTTAAAGCAGATACCTTAGCCCAAGCATCCACAATCCATTCACATATGGTGGCGTAACTCGCCCGGCGTTGCCTCCCAGTCTTAGTTGCACTTGGTTTTTCACAGCGGCTGTGAGATGGGCGTGCATGGAGTCACAGATCAACAGAGAAGGTGACGCGTGGAAAAAAACATCCGGTCTCTTTACGTACACCTCACCCAGCCACTCTCTCATTTTCTCCTCGTCCATCCAGCCTTTTTGATTGGCCTTAACGATGACTTCGGCTGGAAACTTTTCCTTAGGCAGCGTCTTCCTCTTAAAAATCCCCGTAGGTGGCAGTTTCTGTCCATTACCATGGCAACCAAGCACAACACTACAAGCCGACTTCTCGTGGCGCGTTCTGCGTATCGCTACCGTGGTGGTCCCCTTCTTCTGTTGGTGATGTGGTTGGGCTGGATGTGTTTGTCGGCAATCTTTTTACTGCAGTAGGAGCGGAAGATGGCCAGCTTTTCCTTGTAATCCTCCGGAAGTTGCTGCGCCACGGTAGTCCTTGCTCGGATGGATAGGTGCCACCGTTTCATAAAACGAAAGCACCAAGACGGACCTTCTTGAAAATGTTCGATTTTCATTTCTTCTGAAAACGTTATTGCCCTCAGTCGAATGGTGTCTCTAGAGACGCTTCTCCCGGCTGTTCTTTGCTCATTAATCCATTGCTCGAGTTGGTCTTCCAACTCGGGCCACCTTGCCTTGTTTTCGCGGAAACTTCTTGACTTGGCGAAGCTCGTTTTCCTGCTTCCTCCACTTGCGAACCATGGATTCGTAGATCTTGAATTCTCTCGCAGCTGCTCGATTCCCATGTTCCTCCGCGTAACTGACAGCTTGCAGTTTAAACTGTGCTTCGTAAGCGTGTCTCTTCGTAAGTGCCAATTTCTGGTGTCCTTAGCCAAACCGATGTCGTTTTGCACAATGCACACCCCGGCGCTATATACCTACTGGGCGCGTGCCTTTAGCGTCCTCCTTCACGCGCACCCTTCCCCCTTTACGTCCGCATGCTGTACTCAGTCACGTCCCGCCTTTCCTCTATATAAGCAGCGTGTCGGCAGGAAATGCTCCCAGTCAGTCAAGCGGAGCGCTCATCAAAGTCACACAACATTTACAGATTTTGGAACTCGGTGGACACATAAGGCGTGCCGCATTATCCATTTTGGAGAAAATTTAAGACTTTTAAGGTACTTGTGATGATTAGCAAGAAGGAGCAATGAGTGAAGATGCTATGTAAACTTCTCGTATTAGCCAGTTAGCTACCATGTGCTTGACACGTGTTCAAAAGGTAGAGTATTGTGTGTTACATTTAATGTCTTTAGGGCTGTCATTACCAAATCTTTTTAAAATCAATTATCTTACAGATATTTCATCGCGCCCGCCCCCCACTTTTTTTTAAAAATGTTTTATTACTACTGACATGCATTTTATTTTCATTTTGGTACTGAGTGTATGGTATAAACTGTACAGAATTTGAGACAACAAAAAGTGCATGTGGTAAACATGGACAGTGGCCAAATGATTCTGGGTGGCGCAAATACGCTTTTATGAATAGTTTTTATTGTCTCAAGACAGTAGTTTTTGCGTCAACAAATTTTTGTGGTCGGCTTAGCTGAGTGAGACAATTTTATTTCACAGCCCTAAATGTTTTACATTACATTAGTGGTTGATTTCATTTTAAACTTGCGTGACAGTTAATAAAAGTTATATGATGGCGACAGTTGGGACTTTTGGCTCTCACAGGAATTTTTATTTCTATTTTAAACAAAATAGAGATCCACCACCATCACGTAATAGACTATGTTCAACTTCAAAACAAAACGTGGTCTTACCAACAGTTGAACCTGCCTCGTCTATTAGGTTCCCGAAAGTCTCCCAGACACTGCGAGAGAAAGCAGACTACTATTGTGAATCCCACAAAACCCAAGACATTACTCCCATTTTCACACAGTTACCCCATAGCGGGAGGAGCCTGGTCAGCAGCCGCAGCCGCAGCAGCAGCAGGTCGCCTCGCTTCTGCTTGGCCGTCCGCTGGAAGTCGTGTTGTTGGATTGTGCGAAGTGGACGACGCCGTCGGAGGGGGTGCCGTGCTTGCCGTCGACGCAGCTGGTGACGGCTGAGATGGAGCGGAGGCCTTTTTAGGCTTTATTAGGACACAAATGCACATTATTTACCAAGGTTACATTTTTTATAACACTTGTCTTCATTTGGGCACCAGTGAGCTGAAGCTTAACCCTGCTAACTTTGGGAAAGTGGCGGGGTCGAGGGTTGGGCTTCGAGAACAGATTGGAACCGGGACTAACATTCCAGTTCTCACGGAATCACCGGACTTGAGATAAGGTACGTAACGTGACGTGAAATTCAATGTTTACAACTCCTGTTGGAACGCTACTTTGCTATCGCCGTGACCACGAAAGTAGCTTAACTACTGAAAATCTATTTCATGTTGAAATAGTTATGCTACCGAGAAATGTAGTTAAACTAGTAGTGTCGCTCGTATCCAGCACTACTGCGTTTGGTTGTAACCATAACGTTACCTGCTGAGCACAGCGTGAGACCTCTCGCACTTGTTTTACGAGATGAAAACCATCAAGCCTCAGGAAACCAATTCCTAGTAGACTTTACGCCGATCTGATCGGTGTGATCGGTATCGGCCGATAATTAGCATTTTATGCTGATCGGCTTTCATGTCATAATTCGGAGATCCGATCAATGACGTCATCGATCGGCTCCGCACAAGACATTTAACGTTGCGTCGCCGTTGCGTATGAATCCAAAAGCTAGTTTATTTTTAGCCTTGTCACGTGTCTTGTGGCGCAGTACTGCAACTATCTGACGGCCAATAAAGTTTTCTGTCGGTTCAAAAATACGTCATGGGGCTAGGACTATTTTGCGGTGTCTCAGACAAACAAGACGGTTGAATGCCCCCTAGAGGTGATTGATGTTTTAACTTGTCTAAAATGCTAGAGAATAATTTTGAGCTGGGATGGGCTCCAGCACGCCCGCGACACTATGAGGATAAGCGGTACAGAAAATGGATGGATGGATGGATTCAGTACTCAGTATACAGTACACAAGTATATACAATAGATGAACAAGTCATAAAGTACACAAGTATATACAATAAATGAACAAGTCATGTAAATGGATACATTGCTCCATCTTGTGATCGGATTGGTGATCGTTTTTTTTTTTTTTTTTTTTTTTTTTAACTTGGTGATCGGCCCCAAAAATCCTGATCGTGTAAAGCCTAATTCCTAGCCTTGCGATATCCGGTCTGCAGCCCTACAACCGACGTATTTAAGGATTACTGGCGCATTTTGTATCGATAACGGAGTCTGCTACTGATACAGTTGTATCTCCTGCCTTTATGAATGGCTATCCAGTCGTATCGGTTTATTGTTCCCAACCCGAGTCCGTACCATTCAAAATAAAAGGCTACATGCTTAAAACAGGAAGTCAAGTTAAAACTTGCTAATATAAACCATTTGACGTGATAAAACAGTCGCAAATAACTATTTTAACAATACTATATTTAACTTCTAGCTGAAACAGTAATTACTGAATATTAAGTCAATTTGGTTAGTGCCACACACATTGCCTTTTAGTTCATAGTTTTGACATTGATACTGGTTATAAAGAACGCCGAGACAAATGTTCATTTTAGTTTATGCTGCAGGCTGCTAAAAAAAATGGATGTTCATAATTTGGATACCTTTTATTTAAACCATGCAAACTTTTTTGACCCAGCCCCCTACAAGAATCTGAATCGAGAATCCGGAATCGGGACCGGAATCGCTTAAATTCAAACGATCCCCAACCCTAGCGGGGTCTACCCTGGATTGGTCACCAGCCAATGGCAGGGCACAAAACAGGCATTAACAATAATGGACAATCCTAGAGTGAACCGATCATGCATGTTTATGGAATGTGGGAGGAAACCAAAGTACCTGGAGAAGACTCACCCACCATGCTGCCCTGATTATTTTTTCATTTATCACATTATTACAAAGAGAGATAAATATATCCCATGTACCTTTGTCACCATGACGACCACAAAGTTAAGCTCATCAATTTTGTATTCTTTGAGGATGGAGTCATCGCTGAGGATTTGACCTGTGGGACAAAATTAAACAGAAATAAACATCATTTAACCCTCAGGTTGCGTTGGAATTTAGTAGCCAAAGGAAGTATTCGTGACAAAAAAGACACAATCTCATAGAAGTGTCATAAGTAAGTCATACATATGAATATTTTTACTTCCGACGTCTCAAAATGTTCAGCAGCTTCAGACCTATCCATAAATATAGTTGTTTTTTTGGTATGCCTTCTTTGGACAATAAAAGCAGTGTTGTGTTATGACCATAACTCTAAATATGCCATATTTTCAAAAAAAATATTTCAAAGTGGACTATTTGATATGAGGTAATTAGAGCCTTGAATTAGGCAGTAGGTCATAAGAACATGTTTTTTTTTATGCATTATCGTTTTGGAGAAATGGCTGTTTTTTCAAAACAAATCCTTAGGATGCGTTTGTGGCAAAAAACACACAGGCACTTCAATGTCATAACTAAGCCATATATGTTTTTCTTTTTTTACTTTCAACCTCTCAAAATGTTCAGCAGCTTTCAACCTATCCATAAATATAGTTGTTTTTTAATGCCCTCTATGGACAATAAAAGCTGTATTGTGTTATGACCATAACTCTAAATATGCCATATTTTCAAATAAAATTAATTTTAAATTGGAATATTTGATATGAGGTAATTAGAGCCTTGAATAAGTCAATAAACCATAACACAGATTTTGATGCAATTAGAATAATTATGTAAGCCTGCAGCCAAAGTGAAGGACATAAAAAAATTGTCCACTGTGACAGTGTGGCCCTCCAGGACCACCCTCATTCCCTGGTTTTTCTCCCTCTGCGCTCCAGCAGAGGGAGAAAAACGCATGGTTGATGCGTACCAAGGTGTTGAGATTTGAAAAGCCCAGGTCTCGACCAATGAGAGAGGGGCATATTCAAACCGGTACACTCTCCTCTTGGCCAATGAGAGAGGAGCAATCCAAACGTTCCAAAACTACACAAAATATACAAATATACTTATATTTGCAGTATCAGACTTTGTAAGTAATGCGTTGAAATAAAACTTTTGTTTGTAGTTGTCTCATATAGAACCACGTTTTGTCACCTTATCGTGCCGAGTGAGGTCTCGGCCAATCGAAGAGGTCAAATTCAAACAGAACCTCTCGACCAATGAAAGAGGAACAATACAAACAGGTTTGAAAATAAACACGTACAAAATATACTAATATCTGCACACAAAATATACGTATCTGCATACTAAGACTTTGTAAGTACCGTGGTGAAATAAAACTGTGCAGCTGTAACATAAAAAACGTCATAATGGTGCCAAACACACACATGTGACATGCGTCTCTCGGCTGGCCTGGGAACGCTGCTAGGTTGGCTGCTAGCAGCGGTGTGGAAGGTCAAGTGGTCACGACCCAGCACTCCTCTCGTTCTAACTGATCTGTTTTTATTGCTTTTGTTGATCTCATTTCTTTCATGTGTGTGTGTGTGTAAGTTAACTTGCTAGTGACCCAGCGATGTGGTTTGCGAGAAATTGTATCCACTTGATTATAACTGAGCGTTGTAACACTGCTGCCGCTTCACCACCTGTCATAACGTGGAGAGGTTCTCCCAGCCAGCTGCCGCGACTTCCTGAATCTCCCTACGGACATCGATCGCCGGTGACATACAGCTGAGGTCCGGAGACGTGACACAAAAAGCATAATCGAGATGTGAAATGAGAAAGAAGAGCAGCACGACAGGCGAAAAACGTCTTCCGCGAAGCGACCACCGATTCCCCTCCCACCTCAACCCCCGTTTGATGCTGCACTAACAGTATGTTGTACTTTATCACATTTACAACCATAAAAAGATAAGATTACTAGTTGGAAGAAGTGGGTTGCTATAGAATCAGGACATGGGAGCGATACAGTATTTTACAAGATGCTCACTTATTTGAAAGGCCGGTGAGAGGCACAAACATGTACATTTTGGCTACAGGCTTTGCTTTTTTTATCCACAGGTACATTATTAATATAATTACGTATTCTTGTAAAACACAATATATTTACTTTCTAATGAACATTATTTGAATGGTTTGCGGGCAACCCGGAAATGCATGTGTATGTCTCCACATTAACAAGTACTGTAACACCGCAGTGGTTAGAGAACGTATTTGTACACTGGATATTGAACTATTGGCAGTTTCTTTCGCCCGTCTTATTTACCTCACTGGTTTTAACAGCTCTATTATACACTACGTTGGTGTATATTCACCCGCAGGGGTTGGGAGAGGGGGAGACGGGTGGACAGTTGGACTCGGCACAGCCTATGTCATATCGAAGTGACGGACTCTTTTGTTGTAATGCTGAATTCCAGGAGTAGGGGGCGCCATAAATTGCAGATTATAGCTTTAACTAGTGCTATTTTTCTGATTAATTAAAAACACATTAAGGTGGAACCTTGATTTAAATGTCCCGGAACCAATTAACTTTGGATTTAACGGACAGAAAAACAGTGCTCGGTTGGAAATCAAAATGTTCCTTTGAAGTGGACAAAGTCTGTTAGCTCTAGAATTGGCCGCTGTTGTTCACTGGTGCAATCAACAGAGAGACTGGCACCTGCATTTCGAGGTTGTGCCCATGTTTTCACACATAAAACTAAATTAAGCTAACCGACGAGCCTATGTGGTGGCCATGTTGGATGGGGAGATATTCCCATCGAAGGTAATGCATGGACATTAGCTTAGCATTGCGGTATGCATGCAGCTCAAAAGGGGCGTGTTGTATCTACCAATTCATATCTATTGCTGTTGTTTACTCACCCGCTTGTCGTGTACACATCTCTCAAACGTGCTATATTGACTGATACAGTATACAGTTGTTTTTTGTCAAACTCTTCTCAATGACACCCAATTGTAACGGAGGTGGGAAAAGGAAACACGTTAACCTCACGGCTCAAGAAGCTAACCCCGACTTGCCACCACAACTTTCTCCCACCAGCTGCACGCCATTATAACCCCTCCCAAGCACTAGCGATCACAGAACTTTCACAAAAGTATTAGACAACCACAGCAATGTTTAAAGGTAAGTTTAGGTCAACTTTAAAACTTGATACATCTTCAAACTTTACATTTATTTACAATAATTTAGTACTGTAAAAAAAAATAAAAAATAGTGCTTCAAATTAATAGACTCCTCCTCCCGCCTATTAGTCTGTTAAATCGGACAACTTTGTTTGTTTTTTGGGAGCCTGGCAAGGATGACTAGCATTTTTATTAATTTCAATGGGGAAAGATGAGTTGAGATAAGAGTGTTTTGAATTACAAGCGATGTCACGGAATTAATAAATCTATTATGTCAAGGCACCATTGTTTTTTCTCAAACCATAGCAACAAATAATACATTCACTTCAAACAGCAAGTGCAACAAAATACCATAGTAAGAACAGAACAGAGTACCAGCATAGATGAGTTTTTGTCCAGCAACAGGAAAATTGTCCTTGCCCTTCTCTTGTTCAATCCTCTTCTTTAATGTCGTCACCTGTAAGCAAAACATGGCACACTAAATCATTGTTTTACCATTTTGTACAACAGTATATGACCAGGCGCAACGTTAGTTAGAGCTACAGACATCCAATACAAGGTACAAAGTGTACTTTGTAGCCATAAACTGCAGGTGAACACTCATTTAACGTTGGAATCGTTGACCCTAAAACTCAGTTGAAGTCACTCTTGATGTTATCAATGTCTTTTGTCACCTAGGTACCCTCTTTAAGTTGCTTGCTATTTTAATAAAATCACAATGATTGCAGAATAACGTTAAATAGTCGCTTTGATCTTAACGTTATGCACTACATTCACAATGGCGGGACACGGGTTTTATTTTATATTGTAAACAGTCGTGGGCTACGGCTAAATGCTGAGACGACATTTCAGTGACAATCATGACTCTCAATTCACATTAAACGTAAGCTGTATGAATTCTGAAAGTCCTAACACGCACACTATTATGAATTTTAAACAAACCATACAAATAGGTGTTTTACACTGAATGTTTAAAAATTAATTTAAAAAAAATAGTCTTGCTTCCCGCACATACCAAACTCCCATGCCACCCCCTCCTCCTCGCATGATATCATGGATTTTGACACTCTTACCGTCTCCTCCTCGTCGATGTCGATTTTGAACGTCTGCTGTTGTAAAGTTTTCAAAGTGATCAGCATTTTGGCGGTGGTTATTATCCACAGACAAGGTATAAGGGAGATCTTTTAAACTTGCGGGAGTCTGTGATGCTTTCGCTGGCTCATTACAAACTGTCAGCCGCCATAGCGTTTTGGTGCCACTCTTCTTCTACGCTTTTCTGCACTCTTCTTCTACGCTTTTCTACGTAGAGCGGACTTTAATTAAAATTTAATTACATTAGCAATAACAAACGCGAATATATAGCATTGCACGCATATATATATATATATATATATATATATATATATATATACACACATATATATATAGTACAGTATAGTTACAGTTAAAATACTGGGTATGTCAATCGTTATTTAAAATAAAAACGTTTAACGAGTTCGTTGTAATTTAGCTGTCTGGTTGGTAAGGATAAAGTGTTGCGTTCAATTACAGTAGGGCACCTAAATGCCCGTGTGGTGTGTGGTCATCTTTGTCCGCTCAGGTAAGAATTTAACCACGATGCGCTTGGCTTTATACATTACTGTTTAAGAGGCGTGACGTCAGATGTACGTGTTTTTGTTTTTTTTTGTTAGATGTCCTTCGAGTGTGACGTTATTACCATCCAGCCATCCATTCTGAGTACCGCTTATCATGTTCAGGAGCGCTGGAGGCTATGCCAGCTGACTTCGGGCGAAAGCGGACAACACCGCGAACTGTTCGCCAGTCAGTCACAGGGCGACCTTATTAACGTATTTGTATATTCCGAATTCTGAGGTCCCTGAAACATAGCATGTAGTCGTCTCTCTCAACACGCGCGCACACAGACAAAGTTTTAAGTATATTTTGGGGCGTTTTGGCTTCACACAATCAGTGCTGGTTTCTCATAAAAATGTTTTTAACGTTTTAATTTAAAATATATTAATGGACACAGAATATATAAAAAATAAATAAATACAGCTATGTGCTTTTACCTGCTGCTTGACTTTTGTATACAGCTACAATATGGCCACTTTCCAGGTTCCAGAAGTGTATGTTGGGGTAGGGGGTGTCCATATTTAATTTTTGAGTCCATTTGATTTAAAAACGATCTTATCATCAACTTGAATTGGTGTTTTATGCTTGGACTCAAGTCAGAACAATCTATCCATAACTATGTATTAGGCATGTATTGATTGGCCTACTTGTGCTCAGTGGTGAGGGAATCGCTGATCTTAAGTCACACATGGTAGGAATTCGTGAATCTGTCAAGTCTTTATATAAGCCTCCATCCATCTGGCCTTTTTCTGTGGCAAGGCTTCATCTTCGCCCTCGTCTGTCCTGGCACACCCTCATGTTGTGTCCTTCTTTACCCCTCGTCTGAAGCGGTAAAGCGGGAGATTAAAAATCTGATCCTCTGCGATCTGGAAGTAGTGTTTAAGATTTGACATTCAACGTGAAAACGCGTCTCGGAAATCCCCCCTCCCCCTCCCAAAATCCAGCTAACATGCTAAAATTAAATGACATTTGCACAGAACAAACAAGGACAACTAAGTGTTATCTGATAACTTTATTATCAAGTTAAAAAAAGAACGAATTACAGTATGTACAGAATATCCAGAGATAACATGGAATCAAATTGTAAACAATCATCCTAGGCAACGATCACAACCCACCATAGGGATTTAGATTGAAACGGGAAGAAAAAGGCAGAGGACAGATTCTAGTGTCAACCTATGGAGCAAAGAAAAACAAAACAAAAAACATGTACAAAGTATCCAGTGTGTTGTCAGCAGGGACTCACCTTTGGGTCAAGCGGGAGTTTTTTTTATTTTTTATTTTATTTATTTATTTTTTTTAAACAGTCGGAATCAGACTGTGATCACAAAGTGAGGGAGAGTCAGTCACAAACGATTCAAAATCATCACACAAGCCCCCCCCCCCCCCCCCCCCCCCCCCCCCCCCCACACACACACACACCAAAAAAACCTTCAAGGTCCTCAAATTCCCAGATTGTCCCGACATCTGGTTTTCACAATGGGAGGAAGTCCAACCAGGGAAGGAGAACTCTGTCCTGAACCAACAGCTATGACGCTACGATTAAGTCGGGAAAAGAGGAGCGCAGACAGGCCGATACATTCCCGCCTTTTGCCAACTACAGACACATGGTGACGGATACAAATGTTTCGGATTAACAGGAACAGGATCTCTAGAGACTGAAAGGTTGACTTGTGAAGGAGCTATGCCATAAACGGAATGGGGGTACAAAGTGACCCGGCTATTTACCACCTTCAGCGGTAGTATCAAAGCCGTACCATAAGTGGGAGGACGTGTGTAAACCCCCCCCCCCCCCCTTTTACATTGCCTGCATAAGGCAGACATTTCTTTTGTGTATATAGTGCCGTGAAAAAGTATTGGCCCCCTTCTCAAATTCTTGCATCGAATCTCCACTTTAAGGTTTAAGATCATCAAACAAATGTAAATATCTGACAAATATAACCCAATTGAACTAAAAATGTTATTTTTAAATGGTGATTTCATTTATTAAGAAATTTTTTTATTTCCAAGTTACCAGGCCCTGTGTGATAAAGTAATTACCCCCCTTACTAAATAATGAATTGTGGTTAATTTTTACTGATCACACCCAAACTTGATTACCTCCAGACATGTTAAATAAAATAAAAAATCACTCATCTGCCCCGACAAAATCAAGTCGGGCAAAAGATCTAAAAAATTATCCAAAGAAATTCCAGAAATGTTGAGAAATAAAGTAATTGACATCTGTCAGTCTAGAAAGGATTACAAAAGCCATTACTAAAGCTTTACAATTCCAGCGAATCATAGGGAGAACCTGGATGGATGGATGGATGGATGAATTCTGCTCTTTAACAAAAAATCCTGAAGGAGAATGTTCAGCCATCAGTTTTGTGAGCTCAACTTCTGAATGGCTTAAAAAACAAAATGGTTTTGGTGCAAGTCCAGACTTGACGCAGACCTGACTCAATGTAAATGCAGTGGCATGATCTTAAAAAATGCCGTTAATGCTGGAAAATCCTCCATTTTTGCTGATTTCAAACAATTCTGCAAGGAAGAGTGAGCCAAAATATCTCCACAGAGATGTGAAAGACTCATTGCCAGTTACAGAAAATGCTTAATTTGAGTAGATGCTGCGGAGGATGGCCCAACCAGTTCTTAGGTAAAGGGGGCCACCCAGGGCCCGGTAACTATCAATAGTTTTTTCCCTTAATAAATGAAATCACCATTTAAAAACAGCATTTTAAGTTCACTTGGGTTATATTTGTCTGATATTTACATTTGTTTGATGATCTTAAATTTAAGTGGGGAAACTAGACAAAAATCTAAGAATTTTACTCGGCTACTTTTTCTCGCCACTGTAAACCGCACCAACCCGGAATTGAGGTACGATGTTGACCCGGTCTGTCTTGAAGGTTGCATCAGACCTCCAACCAAGGTGGAATGAGGCATGCGTGTAAAGCCCTTTTTACACTGCCTGTGAAAGTTGGGTTATTTTTCCGCCTTTTTTTTTTTTAATTCTGTATATACGGGGCACTGACATGGAATGGGGGTACGAAGCCAAACCTGCCAGAAGTTGGTGATGTAAAGATCCCCTTTTACACTGCCTGTAAAAGCTGTTATTTTCCCACCTTTTTTTGATTTGATTATTCGCTGACATGAATGAGGGTATGAAGTCGACCCTACCACTTTCGCCTTGGAGGTCCTATTGGAGCTGTAACTGAGGTGTGTAAAGGCTCTTTTACACTGCCTGTAATAGCCAGTATTTTTTTCCACCTTTTACCCCTTTGTTCTGAATAGACAGAACTGACATGGGGGACAAAGTTGACCCCACCAGTTTCTGCCTCGTAGGTCCTCTTAAAAGTGCCAAAACAGAGACTTGTGTGAAATGCCCTTTTCCACTTCCTGTACAACTTAAAACATCTTTTTCGCAATTTTTCCAGTATGTATATACTCCACTGAAATAGGATGGGGTAGTAGAAGTCAACACGAAAATGTTCTTCCTTCAAAAGGTAATATCAGAGCCATAATAGGCAGAACAACCCCTGGCAAGTACACCCGTTATTGTGTGTTGCAGGCAATATCTAGCTATGCCGAAAGGTGACGATATGTGATGCAACGATTCCAGCTCTCTGTGTGAAAGACGCTTCGCTACATACAGCTCAATGGAAATATTTAGTTGTTAATATGTAGTAACTTAAAGCAAGAGTAGACTTACTCAAAACACGGTACAAACACACTGATCTTCCGATGCAATCCCCCCAAGCCCCACACACACACGCACACAATTGTTAACGGAACTTGTACAGCAGTCTGGGATGAGTCAACCACCATATTTATTTTTTCAAGCGTCAAGCAAATTGCAAGTTTAAAAAAAGGGGCAGGGTGCTAGTGTATCCTTTCCAAACTACCACAGTTCAAACACGTGACAAATACTTTTGTTTTCAGTACACGGATGCTAACTAGAGTTCTGACATCGTAAGCGCAGATTTCCCTTTTGTCTGCTAACTGAAAGACAACAGCAGCGCAACACAGCAGGCTTGACAACTAGTTAGTTGACGCATGATAAAACTTATCAAACGTGCTCATTTTTAATTTAACAACGTTACTCATTTCGGAATTTGACAGAAGTCTGATTGCTATATTTTGTTTCCTCATAATAAGGCTTAAGGGCATTCAAGCAGCAACTTTCAACACAAATACAATCTATGCCT